>NW_013669780.1:92189-94288 GCF_000517525.1 Limulus polyphemus
CGCAGATAGCTCTCGTGTAGCTTTGCGCGAAATTATAAAACAAACAAACAATCCTATCTTTGTTATAGTAATGTGCACCCCCATATTTAATTTATCAATTTTATACTTCTTTTTTAAAGTATTTTGTTCATAAGTTAGTATTTTATACAAACTATTGACAGTCCCATTAAGAGATGGAAGTTTATCATTAATATTTAGAACCAACCAAGGATGAAAGGGAAAATGGCACATAATTGCCTTACTAACTATAATGTTACTTGATACTCAAACACCTCAAAAGAAAATGGGGAAGTGTTCCTTTGGGTGATCTCATTACCAACGGTTACAAATTAGACAGATAAGTAATAATAAGAGTAGATTAACCTCTTTCCCTTTTTTTGTCCTCAATATCTACAATGATGGGCATCTCAACATCTGAAAATATTCTATACTTTAATAAACACAATAGAAATTTAACTCCGTAATGCATTTCTTATCTTTCACTGCCATTTAAAATGTTACTGCTGTTACACAAAATTCTTCGTATTTTTTCTACTTAAAAAATTAGGACAGTGGAGTTACAATATATTTCATCGTAATATCATCTGTCATATCAGAAGAAAAAAAGACATGGTAAAAGGTGTAAATGAGATATGAAATACACTTGGGTATCCTTTGCTCATAGCTATTTAACAGTTTTAAGAAAATAATTAGTTATAAACACACACACACACAAACTCAGTATTTGTATAATTTTATTTATGGAAAAATAAAATAGAATAACAATCTAAAACACATACGACTCTTTTGTTTATAAAGTGATGTAAGTGTGTTTAGATCTGTTCAGAAAACCAGAACAGTGGCATTCCAGGATTTAGAATAGTTGTAGCTATACCCAAGATTTGATACTATTTATATAGTAGCGGTAGTATTACTCCTTCCTTCTAACCACAAAGAAACACTCATGGGATGGCAAAGTAATCGCTATATGTCTGCAAAAAATGAAATAAAATAACAATCACATGTTTTCGTTAAACGTAGCTTAAAAATACAGTTCACTAGCATGAACTGTCTATGAATTTTTGAAACAAACTGTAAATGTTTATTGTGTAGAGAGATTATCTGCGAGCAGGAAGTTCCCATGAATATCTGAATTAAACTATACACATTCTGGACATTACAATAAGGATGAACAACAATTAAATAAGTTTATCTAACTGGAAAATCATAGTACCACAGGATATAGTAAAGTGAGCCCTAGGCGACTTCTCTTTCACAGATCGTTAATCTAATTAAAATATTACAGAATTATTTAACTATGTAGAACCTCACACAAGTGGAGCATAAAATGAAAAACAAAGATTAACAACACTTTTTTATATAGTACGTTAATTTATTTTAAAATAATTTGAGTTTATTTTCAGCAATTTCCATGTTCAGATGCATGATTTGAATTCATATTAAATTCAGTTGGTCTTTGACGATTTCTTTGCAGAACTAGCAGTGATGGAAAATTTGACATTATTTACAAAAATTATTTTATTATTAAATAGAATAGATAATTCTAAATATATTGATAACATCGGCAAAAATATCAGTTTCTCCATTAAATAAATAATATTGAATAAAATATTCATATGTTATTCAGAAAAAATTAGAAAAGTGATGAAAATTTTATAACTATCTCTTATTAAACTGCAATAAATTAAACCAAGCGAGTTGTCCTTATTCTATATCTACATATTTATTCGCAGAATTACCATTATAATATATTTTGCATTGTATCTTTTTATACTACAAAACTTGTTGTGTAGGAAATAAAAACTGCGACGAAAGATATTATTCCTCAAATAGCATAACTAATAAAACAGTCAATAACTTACCTTTTTCTGTCCTCCATTTTCTGTTGTCAATCTCCTTATGAAATGCACATTGCTTTTCGATGTAAAAATAAAAAAGTATCACGACACACTTAGATCCTTGTTAAATATTTCATATTCAAATTCAAGTGCCATAAAGAAAATCAAACATCTAAAATTGATTATATACAGAACTTTCAACCAGCTTCTTTTGAGATTGACAAACGTCTCACTTAATTATTTGAGAAATATAACTAACTC
>NW_013669780.1:94815-96770 GCF_000517525.1 Limulus polyphemus
CCCCCCCCCGTCTTGCCCTTTCCTGCGGGCGTCCATGCTTCTCTGATTATGCAACTAGCGTTTCATAGGAAAATGAAAACTGAATTTCGTCCCACTAAGCCTGCAGTATGACTTAATAAATTAAAACACAAAAATGCTATAATTTTCACCTAGTTTATTCATTAACTTTTTATTGAATTACCAGTAAATTTGAAATATCAGAGATTATTCAGTTTGGTTACTCATTAATTTCTGAACGCTAAGACTCATTTTTTTACATAACGTACAAATTACTTGAAATTTGTTTTTGAGCTAACATTCAATATTCGCATCATCCAACCGTTACATTTATCGACGCCTGTCGGATGAATTTATAAAATAACATTTCACAGCAAAATCTAGAAATACATAGTGTGCTACTATACAATAAAAGTAATTTTCGGTTTGAGCGTTAAGAAAAACTTCAATAAAACACGACTTACTTTTCAGCTATAATATAACTGGGATGTGAAATTTTTACAATGTGGGTAAACAGATAAGTTGTTGGATGTAAGGTAACATACACAATATTTATATATTTTTGTATTCTACCTTCTTCATCCACTTTTACCCCACAATTTCCAAAATATACGGTACCTCAGAACTACATACACCTCTGTAAGTTGCCTATATTTCAGTTATTTTACATGGGTTTAGAAATAAAGTATTCTTTATTGTTAGATAATAAAATATCATATATATATATGATTTTTTACTAAATTTAATATTAAGAATTACTTTTCGTAGCATTAAAATCACCCATCCTTAAGTTTCTAAAAAAAAAAAGATATTAATGTTGCTTAACGTAAACAGAAGTTCTGTTACTATATTCTATAATTTAGTCCACTTCTCAACCTTTGGGTCAAACAACTAATACATTGTTTTGAATGAACCAAATAGATGAACGATGTAAAAAAAGATTCTTAGATATTTCCAACAATTTTGGCTACTTAATACAACCCCACTCAAGGAGCCCCTCGGTGTCTCAGCGGTAAGTCTGAGGGGTTTATACACTAAATAGTCAGATTTCGATATTTGGTAGGCACAGCAGAGATAGCCTATTGTATAGCTTTATGCTTAAAAACAAGCAAACAAACACTCAAGGACAGCCAGACAATCATTATCTAACTGTAAAATATAATGCAAAATTCTTTAACACAAAAAGAGACAGACAAATGTCATAAATTTTGTGCCAACATTCTGTGCTTGTAACTGAACAATATGATCACCTGTCACATATTAAAGATATTATTACCAGTTCAATACATGTGCAACTGAAGTTTTGTTAACTGTGAAGTGCGTCTTGACTCATTCTTTATTATATTTTCGAGTTTCCAAAATTGTGACAACGGTTTGGGCTCGTGTGTTTATTTTATTTTTTATTTTTTTGCCTCGTCAACAATTTAATTTCCAAGCTCTGACCAGTTTCAAATAAATCAAATGAATATATTATAATTTTGGATAGATAATATTAGGATTTATAAAACAAAAACAAAAACTGAAGAACCTTTTATAAGGTATAAAAATATTACAATAAATATATTATTTATAAAAAAATGAAAATGAAATATGTATACGGATTACAATCGATGTTAGCAAAAGTTATTTTATCCCTTATAAATCTCTTATAAACCCTCTTCCCCAGGGGCTTAGCAGTAAATCTGGGGCTTATAACACTAAAACCCAGGTTTCGATACCTATGATGGCTTTGTGCTTAATTACAAACAAACAAAATATCTTTTAGGTGGCGATAAGCTCATTTTTGTTTTTAATTTCATGGAAATCTACACCAGGATTATCTACACTAGCTGTTTTTAACTTCAATGTGATAAACTAGAGGGAAATCAGTTAATCAACACTGCCAACACCTGGACTATTATTTTTCGAACGAATAGTGGGACTTATAAAACAGTTACAAAGTGCGGAGAGCGGTTATT
>NW_013669780.1:97749-100762 GCF_000517525.1 Limulus polyphemus
CCTCGATGACGCAACAACATGTATCTTTTGATAACGGGATACGAACTGTAAAATCTCAGATCCACAGTCCGGCCCACTAAACTTTTGGGTCGCACTCGGCCCGTTGTAATATAAAATTCCAACGGTAATATAAATTAACTTTAGTATTCCAATTTTTCGAAAAGCTTATTAAATCACTTTATTTATGTAGTAATACGTAATAAAAAAGATAAAAATTCAGTAATTGTTTCCAATTTTACAAACTAATATTAGTCCAAAAAATGAAAAAGCAACAACAATGCATAATATCAATATGCTTTTTATTTGTTTTTCCTGCATAATATTAATAATCACTTTTGTCATTTTGAATATTTCATTTTCCAATATATATATCCCAGTCCTGTATTGAATTGTTCACAATTCAAAACATCGTGAGCAAAAGATATAAAACTTTGCTTAAAAATGGGCCATTCCTGCAACGAAAAAAGAACTGTTAATTTTAAATAATACACAGTTCTTCGTGCATGTACCGAATCTTGCATAGTATCCTTATTAAGTCGACAATTTTCTAATTAAGAAGCTTTCTCCCCTACTCGTTGTAAGATCGACCTTTTACATATCTTCCACACGACCATGGCCTACAATGTTAGTAAGGGTGTAACAATCAGCCTGTTCTTTGAGTTGACCAATGAGATAGCTGATTAACTTAAAACTTAATTCTACTGTCTGGTTGACAAGGAAATGGCTAGTTAACTTATGTTAGCGACTAGAAAAATATACAGTTACTTTTACTGTCGTCTTCAGATCCCCAAATGGACTGTCGCCGATCTGCGTGTCGCGTACTGAGCGCGAAGTCTTTTAAAATTGTTCGTAAGTAATAATCCATTTTCTTACCAAGAATGTGATACATTTTAAGTTGAAACATATCTTGTTTTTTAGTGTTCTAAATTGTGTAATATATATATATATATTATTGACAGACAAAACACTAAAATCTTAGATAGTACGTTGAATACACCTTTATATTTCTTAGAAGTTATGGAACTTCGAGTGAAAACGTATACCAGAAACTAAATAATCAATTGAAGTGGTAATTTTCTTGTTTATGATTTTTATTCTAGAAACTATTTCTGTGAATCGCAATGAAATAATTTCTCGGAATTGTCAGTTAAAATATTCTGGTATTGTCTCGTAAAGATTGAAATTTTTGGTATTGTCTGATATTGATAGAAGTCTTTGATGTGTTCTGGTAGTTCCAGAATAAATATGAAACAAATTCTTTTGCAGTGTTTTTTTTATTTTTTTATTTTTATAAATTTATCCTTTTGGGGAGGGGGAGGGAGCAAAGCTCGTAGTAAAAAGGGTTATTTCAGATTTAAGAACATAAAAGTTCAATCTTTTTGATCGAGAACTATGACATTTTTTACAAATTCTTAGTATTTCTCTGGTTGCTGTACAAAAAAGATAAAAATACTAAAAGTTTATGCAATAGGTCAAATAGTTTTAAAATTTTTCAGTAGCAAAACATTGAATAATATTTTTATGGGAAATGGAAAATTAGATCATTTTTCTTCTATTATAGGACTTGTCTCACATGTTTGCGTAAAAACATACAAATTTCACTACAATTTTCAAAATTAGTACATATAAGTTATATTTTCTTTCAACTACTATAATTTAAAATTCTCATAAGTCTTATGATGAGTGCATTTTTATTTTAGTTGTTTATAAATATTCTTTTGACTTATACTTATTAAAATTTAATTTAATTTTTTATATCTATGGAGTTTTGAATCAATGGAGTAACCTAAATTAATTTAGGTTTGTGAATAATATGACATTTCGTGGAGTTCATTATTCTATGTATACAGCTGACCAACTATTTGATGATTATATATATATATACAATTTAATTTTATATTTGTTCTGTATATACTTTAATATAGCTTTTCGTTTTCGTTATTTTTTTATAGAAAGGAATTAGTTTAATAGTAATGTATTCTGTTTGTTACCAATTATGAATAAGATTTTAACTTATTTTTAATATTAAAGATTATTTTTTTTTCTCATTTCAATGCACCCCAGTGGCACAGTGGTAAGTCTGCGGACTTATAACGCTAGCAACCGGGTTTCGATGTACGTAGTGGGCATATTGTAGATAGCTCATTGTGTGTATCTTTGTGCTTAACTACAAACAAACAAATTTATTTGAACAGATCAGAACATCTTTATAGAAATAAATATTTTTCGTGGCTTGGAACAGTAGTTTGTGTGAAATAACATATAAAAATCTACCACAACTAGTTCCATAACATATCAGCTATAACAAGAGAATTATTGATAATCAGCAAGTCCTGTATTCTTGTTCGTGAAACTTTACTAGATAATTTATAAAGTTCAGATGAAAGTAAATGTTTAAATAACATTTCCTGTTATAATGAACGATCAGTCTCATAAATAATGGCGTAATAACAATGTTTTATTGTATGAGATCGGCCTATTAGACTATAGTATTGTTACGACATCGAGGTCACGTGACTAGTATCACGCCACGTCATTCTCGAACATTCAAGTCTTTTCCTTAAATCTCGTGATCCTTCTAGATATAGTGTAGTCTTGTATATATAAGACCGGCCACGAAGCGACGGGGAGGTAGTGAGTAATTGTATGTATGCGGACAGAATATTGTTGGCCACGTGAGACATGAGTTATAGCGTTTGTTATAGAACGACTGTTGAAATTAAGTGTATCGTAAAGTTGTATTCGGAAAGAATAAACCAGTTTTATTTAAGAAAGGACTTGTGTCGCTAAAGTTTCGTCGGAACGAAATTACGGAAAATTAACTAACGAACGAAGACGTAACAAATTGGTGTCAGAGAGTGGGACAAAAAAAGAAGGAAAAAAATGGAAACGAGAAGCGGCAAATCAAACTACAGCTTAGCAGACTTGATGGCAGCAATACAAGAGCAGCAAAAGAAACAAGAAGAACGAGAAAATAAACAAGAAGAACGAGAAAATAAACAAGAAGAACGAG
>NW_013669781.1:0-7324 GCF_000517525.1 Limulus polyphemus
CTTCTCGTGTATTTCTTATATTATCAGTTACCTCTGTTCTTATCTTCTCATGTATTTCTTATATTATCAGTTACCTCTGTTCTTATCTTCTCGTGTATTTCTCATATTATCAGTTACCTCTATTCTTATCTTCTGGTGTATTTATCATATTATCAGTTACCTCTATTCTTGTCCTCTCGTACTTTTCTGGTATTATCAGTTACCTTTGTTCTTGGATTCTCATACCTCTACGCTTGTCTTCTCATATCTTTCTTATATCATCAGCTACTGTGTGCTTGTCATCTCATGTCTTTTTCATATCCGCCAAATAAAATCTGACACTTTTTTTTTCCATTTCTCTCTCTCTCTTTTTGACAAGACAGTGCTATCAAAAATGTTCTTTTAGTAACGAAGTCTGTCGTGTACAATGTCCGTCTCCTGACTTATAACTTAAATGCTCCTTTTTCGCGTTAGATGGTTTTTAAACCATAGTACGAGTTTATGAACCAATTTAACTAATCTATTTGGAGAACTTAAGGCGTGTAGGGGAGGGGAGTTGGGTAATATCAAATTATGCATAATTAAAGTCACTCAGAGCGATATGTCGATTGAAGGTTACGTCTTCAATCCATGGTTACTTCTTCAATAGGTTTACAAATTACTTTACGTCAATGTTCTTAGCCATGGTAAAACAGCAATAATATATCTAAACGTAATTCAGTACAACACAGCAACATGGTCTTAAAATACACACTGAAGAGCAACCAGACTATGTCAAATGTAGCCACAATGTCTTATAACACACACTGAAGGGCAACCAGACTATGTCAAATGTAGCAACAATGTCTAATAATACACACTGAAGGACAACCAGACTATGTCAAATGTAGCAACAATGTCTTATAATACACACTGAAGGGCAACCAGACTATGTCAAATGTAGCAACAATGTCTTATACACACTGAAGGGCAACCAGACTATGTCAAATGTAGCAACAATGTCTCATAATACACACTGAAGGACAACCAGACTATGTCAAATGTAGCCACAATGTCTTATAATACACACTGAAGGACAACCAGACTATGTCAAATGTAGCCACAATGTCTTATAATACACACTGAAGAGCAATCAGACTATGTCAAATGTAGCCACAATGTCTTATAATACACACTGAAGGACAACCAGACTATGTCAAATGTAGCCACAATGTCTCTTATAATACACACTGAAGGACAACCAGACTATGTCAAATGTAGCAACAATGTCTTATAATTCACATTGAAGGACAACAACCAGACTATGTCAAATGTAGCCACAATGTCTTATAATACACACTGAGAATACATGCCGAGAAGTGTGAAGTGATAGCCGAATATGCCAGAAGCTTGTCTGCCGATTGGTTTGTTTTGAATTTCGCGCAAAGCTACACGAGGGCTATCAGCGATAGCCGTCCCTAATTTAGCAGTGTAAGACTAGAGAGAAGGCGGCTAGTCATCACCACCCACCGCTAACTCTTGGGCTACTCGTTTACCAACGAATAGTGGGATTGACCGTGACATTATAACGCCCCCACGGCTTAACGGGCGAGTTGCCTAAATACGCATGTTGCCTATCCGGGTTTAAATCGCAACATAGAAACGTGAAGACACTTTAAAAATACACCTTTCAACAACACGCGAGGTACTATTTAATAGAAAATAGGACGGTTAATTCATACACGTTTAGAACGGATTGTGTGTGGTTATCATCCTAAACTCTACATCCTAAGTGTAACAGCGATTGAACTGAATGCGAGGTCTTTATGTGCTTGTCCTTGGCTAACAGAACAAGGAATTCAACACGTACACATTCGATATATTTTGGTTTCGAAGTTAAAGCATTCCTTTATCTTAATATGGTGTTTCTGGCGCCAAAAAAAATAACAACACAAAATTCTTTATACCCAACTAAACAACATTTTTTTGTTGTTGTTGTTTATATTAAACTTTAAAATGACGTTACTTTGCATTTAGTTCATGCAGGGTCATTTATATACCGTCCCTAATTTAGCAATGAAAGACTAGAGCGAAGGCAGCTAGTCATCACCACCCACCGCCGACTCTTGGGCTACTCTTTTACCAAGGAATAGTGGGATTGACCGTCACTTATAACGCCCCCACGGCTGAAAGGGCGAGCATGTTTGGTGGGACGGGGATTCAAATCCGCGACCCTCAGATTGCGAGTCGAGCGCCCTAACCACTTAGCCATGCCGGGCCTTCCCCTAGTGAGTCAGCAGTAAGTGTACTGGCCTACAAAGCTAGAATCCGGGGGTTCGATTCCCCATGGTGAACAGGACGCAGACGGTCCATTGTGTACCTTTGCGCTAAATCGAACAAACATACAGGATTTTTTTTTATTAAATAAACATAAATATTCAACACAAGCTTCTTTTTTTTTAAAAAACCACCTCTGTGACTACTTAGTTTAACTTTAACTTAGAATAATTAACATGCTGATCACCAAGTGATTTTTACATATACAATGGAAACACCGATATGTCTGAAAATGATATATATATACTTTAACATTAAAATTCAGGGCTCGATCCTCACGCAACTCAGATAAGATAAGTGTAGCTATGCGTTATGACAGACAAACAAATAAGAAATATAAACCACCTATCGGCCTACAGCTTGGTATTTATCATATGTGTTCAGAAAAACACGCGAAATAAAACCGGTTTTGTGACCTAAATATCATCTTTTAACCACAAGTATGAGAAAAACTAATACAAGGAGCTCACCACCATGACACTAACGCCTTCGGTACATCTACTTATAAAGAAAAATAGATTTCTTTTCAATGTTTATAACAATATTTTAGTGATAGTTTCATGTTAAAAATTAGTCCCCTGTTCGATAGCTCATCGAAACTCAAACTGAAAAACACTTTATGACTTATCAGCTTTGATGTGTATTAGAGAATTCATTCTGATCTATCAATTATACGTATATTCAACATCAACTTTTATATCAGTTTTATGTATTCTTAACAGTATTAAATACACCCCTTTGAACTACCAATTTTGGTGTATTTTTAACTGTTCTAAAAGACACTTTGCGATTTATCAGTTCTGACCTATCAGTTCTTGTGTATTTTAACACTAACTAAGTTCCACTTTTCGACCTATCAGTAATTAACCAGTAAAGTTTCTTAAATTATTGATCACTTCAAGCAACTGAAACTATTTAATAAAGTTGGTTGCAAATCGAAATTATTCACATACTAGCTGGAGTACCCGTCCCCTGGACGGACGTTATGTAAATTAATGATTAATGAAAGGTTATATGGGGAAATGAAAAGTTGCTTCCCTTATATGGAATTGTAAAAAAAAACCTCAAAATGCAAAATGTAAAACTAAAAATTTGTGTGTAGCTCCCCATGGACCCAATGAACCTCCATACCAATTTTGGTGAAGATCCATCCATACTTTGCGAAATAGTTACTTGGACATACAACAGACAGTAATATTTTATTTATATAGAAGTAGTTACATGAACATACAATAGACAGTACTATTATATTTATATAGAAGTAGTTACATGGACATACAACAGACAGTACTATTATATTTATATAAAAGTAGTTACATGAACATACAACAAACAGTACTATTATATTTATATAGAGGTAGTTACATGAACATACAACAGACAGCACTATTTTATTTATATAGAGGTAGTTACATGAACATACAACATACAGTACTATTATATTTATATAAAAGTAGTTACATGAACATACAACAAACAGTACTATTATATTTATATAGAGGTAGTTACTGGACATACAACAGACAGCACTATTATATTTATATAGAAGTAGTTACATGGACATACAACAGACAGCACTATTTTATTTATATAGATTGTTTTAGAAAACAAATTGTTCTTTCTGAATCGACTGTTTGTGTTCGTGTTTTCACGATTCGATCGCCATTTTGAAATGTCCTCCTGCGCAGTAAATAAAGGAAAAGTCCATTACACCTTCGTATATGAATGAGCGCCATCTACTTCTTCCACATAAACGTCATTGATTTCTGATAATAATTGAAAACAACTCTCACAATTGCAAAACGTATATAAATAGAAATATAAGCAGTTGATACATCTGGTGGGTAATAGAACCAAGTCAACAACTGTAAACAACTTCTGGGGGGTGTAACGATCACGAACTGTTGACAAAAGAAAGTCCACATATTACGAACGAAACTCCAAGCCTGAATATAAATTCAGACTCGCTTTAGATATCTCTCTCTCCTTTTGTTTGTTAATTGAATGTTTTATAATTTCCTAACTCTGTTAATTGTACTTTTATATTAGTAATTATACAAAAGATTCTTCAATTAATTATTAATTAATCAATTAATTATCTTCATAGATTTGCTGAAGATGGAATATGTTTAATTCCGAAACGTTCATCAAATAGAAATATGAGTCGACAAACACTGTGTCAAGAAGAATCTATTTTAATTAATATCCGTCGTCGTTTTAAAGAAAATATTTATTGTTAAGCATGAAAATAAAAGAGAACAAAATGACGTAACACAAAATTAATGTCTTTTTTTTTTGGAAGAGCTATTACTATTATATGAGCTCAATATTAGATATTTTATCGAGTCATTAGTTTCGCCTAAACCAAAAACAATAATTATGAGCACTCTACAGATAAATGTCCGTTTTTACGTGGTTTGGAAATAGTGAAATATATATCTAAGGTAATTCATTTTAGTGTTTATAAACTAAGTTAGGTTATTTTTTTATTATTGTTATTAATTTGTACACTTATGGAGACCGTTTTCACTTGTTCACTCAGTAGGGAATTGTAGGACTAACATTATATTTAATTTGTTATGCTCGTTACTAGTTCCGGTAAATATAGGTAGTTTGTTTTGATCAGAAGTTAACATCTTTCCATCTCTTAGGCCAAACATTTGTGATAAAAATCACGTAAACTGCAGATGTTTTGGAAACGTTCCTCTTAGTTTTTTTCCAGTGCAGATTTAAAATCTGAGGTATGTAGAAATAACATTTCAGATATATCTTTTGTCTCCCACACAGTGCCAAAGAGGTCTTTCGTACAATTCCATATCCCATTAGGATGGCTTGACGATGAGAGACAAAAGATTCTCATAAACCTCTAATTGTGAATCGGGAATGGACAAATTAAGAACAATGTCGAAAAACCAAACAAAAAACAGTTAATGTGGTTTTTTTATTGCAAATTCTAGACCTATTGATTCCTTTCTCATGCTTCGTCAGATTTCGGCGTTTAAACACGTGATCTCATAGGCTAACCGAATATTCTTATGCATTATTTGAAATTATATTCGCGACCCGCAAAACATTTGCCGTATTTTTCATACCCTTTTCTGAAAATTTGTTTATTCTATTATTTTAACGCACGCCATTTAAGTAATAAATCCTGGCCTGTTTGAAAAAAAATTGTACGCGATCAGACAAACAGACTCACGAAAACGTAACTTTAGTTAATAAAATTATATGAAAGTAAACAATAAAACAAAGTCATGGTATTTATAATAGTGTACAGAGTATGAAACAATTATGAAACAGTGTATGAAATGAATGAGACGGGTTTACAAGTTGAAACAAAGAAATTGACACAAAACGAAGAATAAAATCTGTACTAAAGAAAGAAGTAGCTAAAAGGTGTTTATAGCAGTTTATGAAAGAACCGAAGCTAAATTATTGCAAATAAAGTGAATATAAAGTTGTAATAAAGGTCAACGTAGCTGAACATACATAAACGTCTGAATGCGTGTTCACGTGATAAGCATATGGTCTTAAACGAACTGCACATGCATAATTTAGACATAAAAAGCCCATAGAAATTGTATTGAGTGTAATGATAATTTTTTTTAGGAAATTACACGTGGGTTAAGTGTTATTTGTGTGAAATACTTTGCAAATATAAAACTAAAGTTGAAATCGAAGCCAGTCGTCAAATGATGACTACGACATTGTGCCATCGTGTACGGTACTCGCTGCATTGAAAAGTTTGACTAAGCAAAAGACAGGTAAGGTGATTCTGAATGAAAAAAGCCAATATGCAATCTGGACTCCTCGGACAAAGGTCATTCTAACAATATGACATTTATAGTGTTTGGTTGAGAAATCTGCGAGAAAAGTTCCGGACAGAAAAACTCAAAAAATATTATTTATATAGATATTTAAAAATATTGTTAACAGTCAAGACATTCAAGTGTAATCATTATGCATTAAGTTTTTATTGTTATTATATATACTTCTAATTAGTTTGTTATACAGAAATAGGTTCTTAAATTTATTTCATTTTAAATTCCAATTTATATAGTTAGCCTATTAATAATTAAATACACATGAGCAAAAATGCGTACTTTCTTACTAATCAACTACAATTCCATGTTAGAAATATTTAAAAATACTAATTTCCGATTTGGCAACATATGCTGTATTTTTTGGGACACTTGGTTGCTGCAAAGATAAATGACATTTTCTTATGTATGATGAGCGCCTTCTTCGGAATATTTGTTCATGAACAAATGTATGTATATATTCATTTATTTACTAAATGTTATTGTTCACATTCTCTACGTTTGCCATATGTTTAAAGGGAATATGACCACTGTGTTTAAGTATAAATGTTATTTAGAATTACTTGCATTCGCTAACAAATCATGAAAACGTGGAACTGTTGTATAGAGCTCAAAAGTTAAGCCTACTTGCACTCGCTAATAAATCGGAGTAATGTAATCCTGCTTTTGAAAATATAACTCACGTTAGGTCTTCTTGCACTCGGTAGTGAAAGATGGAAACGCTGTCCTGCTTTAAAAAGTGTGAAACCCCCTTTTAGGCCTACTTACATTCGTTAATGAATATTGGGAATACTTTTTTTTACTATATGTAGAATTTATGTCAGGCCTATTTGCACTTTTAGAAGTACTGGAATTATATTACACTAGCTGAGTTACCCGGCGTTGCACGGTGAAAATTTAGATTTGAAATGTATAGATCAGTATTTTTTTTCAGCAAATTATTCAGTAAGTTCACAAAAGCTGTAATGCGAGAAATAAAAAAGCATTTAATCAAACAAAGTTTTATTTGAAATTAGATCGTGTTTGAGCTTGTCTTGTTCTTTGAGCCTGAAGTCGTACATCATATTGCTCCTCTGTTTCTTGCTCTCTGTAAGATATTTGTTTGGATTTTTGTGCTTGAAGGCTGGTTTGACGTTGTTCAGAAGTTTCTTACTGTCTATATCCACTAACTATCTCGTTACTCTCTCTCCAGCTTGAGCTCGAAGTCT
>NW_013669781.1:7856-10841 GCF_000517525.1 Limulus polyphemus
AGGCGGTATCATCACCTGTATCACTAAACAATAATTCGCAATTCACAAAGTTATTAAACCACATATGAAATCACTTCGCACTATTTAAAGAAAACTGTTTTTGGAAATACTGAATTGACATCAAGGTGATCTGAGTGTCTCCCGCCATAATGCTTTCTATGTGCAAAACGTGCTCATGTTTGTATGTTTATTACAAAAAAATGGCGCAATAATGATTAATTGTCAATTTCGTCATTAAATACTATACCAAATACAAAATAAATAGCACCATCAAATTTCCTGTAAAACACTGGCTATTATGAAGTTATTTTAAAATTTGTAAGTTCAACCGTTTGGTTTCTTATAGCGAACAAAATAAACAAACTTCCTCTTTTATGTATAAAAATTATAGTAGCTTTTCGGTACATATATCTTGTAGATAATTGAATTTTATTACGTTACTCAGACATAAAACGTCTTCCAAGCATGGTTAAAACAAATTAATATATTAGGTGTTTTTTTTAACCTTTTTTTTAAAACATTGAAATTATTATTCACGCTGTCGTGTATTATTAACGTGGACGTCTAATGCCAAAAATAAAATAAATTGTTCTGTAGTCACATTCCGAAAGAATGTTATTGAGAAAAGAAAAATATTATCATTAGTATTATCATTCAAAAGTGGTATTTTCTTTTAACATGCAAGTAAGCTCAACTAATGTTTACAAAGCAGGCAAAAATTGGGCACGGTTGTTCTTTGTATAAATCATAAAAAAAATGTGTTTGTTACTTGCGTCCTTCGTGTGATGTTTATGACATGTAATAGGGTCAGACAGCACAGCCTCGACATAACCTATTAAGTATCGCTGTCAAGGACTTTTTTTTATCAAACAACTGTCTACTCACCTCTGTGAGGTCGAAAAGGCCTACCATGACTCATAACATCGTTTTCTGCGGGGACGAAAATAAAGATTATTTTTCTTATTTTTGCAACAAACAAATTTTCCAGTTAATTGTGTAACAATTTTTGCATGCGGTTACATATATGTTTATCTAAAACATATTTCAAAGTCCAATTAAGTGTGTGTTATAACAAAATAATAAAAAAAAACACGAGCCAAATATTAACTTTTATCCAATAGGTAGCGCTTTTGAAACATTAAAATTGCTGTTAAGCCAACAACAACCTGATTTTTTTAAATTTTGGGGCTAACACAGCCTTATATCAAACTTCGAACTTTAGGACCAATTTAATGTTCCAAAAGCGCTACCTATTGTATAAAATCTTAACACTGGGCTCGTGCCTCTTAATTTTGTTTTATATTTATTTATATTAAGAACACTTCCGTCTTGACTTTTAGACAGGTGGAACAGAGAATAACAATATAAGATGAGAGATAGTTCAGTGAAGTACATAGGAAAAAGCTAGGACAGTAAATAAATTCGAAGTAAACAGAATACAGACATGTTCAGTTTCATCTATGTATATATATATAAGAAAAAAAACGCACACCAAGGATCTGGCTTCTAGCCAAGTTTTTCAAGGTCTAATAACTCCTTCTATCTCCTCCTCTTACGTGGAATATTACCGGAATAACTGACTGTTCTAAGTACAGATAATACATTTCCGATGTAATAAACCAGGAAATGTATTCTACTTCCTTTCTAGATTTCTATGAAAAAAATACAATAAAAAAAGGAAAGGAGAATCAGCTGAGACTTTTATCATTAGCCTTTTTTTTTTTTTTGAAGATTGGGTATATTTTGATTTTGGTGATTATCTAGAAAACTAATGGATGGTGAATACATTTAGTATGGATATTGCCTTAGATCAGATGTATCATACATCTGCAGGCATAGCCCTAATTTCTTTCATGCCGACGATTAGCTTGCCGACGATTATCTTGCTGACGATTATATTAATGATGCCTACAACAAGGCCGAAGAGTGCCAGACAATTAACAAGTCATTGAAGCTTAAGATGGCTGTTTTTAAAACATTATCGCTCTTGTTTTCGTGGTGCATTGTGTCCACGCGGGACTAACATTCAATAAACTCAGGCAACCATTACATTGAATATTGTACGAATCATGTCATGAGGTAACTGTTTTATAAAGTGCACTGGTTTGACTTGACTATTTCAGTACAAGCAACAAAAAAAAAAGGGGGAAATTAAGATAAAATAAATTGCTTCCTTGTTGCAGTTCCTGATAAGGAATAATCTGTTGAAGACATTTACATGTTGTCAATTAAAGAAACCAGCCAATATCTTCAGAATTAGAATTTTCTAGCCTAGAATGTTCTAGTTGCTGCACAAAAAGCTACAAATGCAAAGTTCTAGTGTAATGCTTGCGATTTCGCTTAAAATGTTTATGCAAATAAATGGCAATTCGTGGCATTATTTGTAAAAAGACGTGACGTACTCTTACCCTAATTGTTTCCTGGTTACTCCTTCGTCACGAAATACTGATTTTGATTTTTTTTATGTCTAAATAATTTTATATTTACAATTCAACTGATACTTCACATAATGTGATTCTTAAACTAGTTTAAGCACTAGGCCTAATTTTTGCTAAAATTCATCGACCTCATTTTCTCGCTCTTAAAGCCATTTTATCTATCTTTCTTATATTAAGATTTACCTTTGTCTTCATTTCTATAACGACAGACAAGGTATCTAACTGTGAATTGTCTCAGTGACTTAAATGTTCAACGACTACGTAGTTGTCCAAAAAAAAAGGAGGGGACTTTTGGTATAGATAGTTTCACTGGGCGTTCTAGCACGTGGTGAGTTGAAGAGGGCAAAAAGTAAATGTTCTGTCCGCCCTTATGGAGGTTTTTTTCATTAAAATAACCATAAGTATGTTTCTGGACTTATGACTACAACGCGAGGCTCGATCCTCGTAGTGAACCGAGCAGATGGTGCATTGTGTAACTTTGTTATAAAAACAACAAAGCTAAACTGTTAGGGTGATGATGAAACTCTTATGTTCGAATCCCCATCAC
>NW_013669781.1:11299-13538 GCF_000517525.1 Limulus polyphemus
CTATGACAATCAATTTGGTTGGACGTATCACTCGTGTAGAAAATGTAAAGGAAAACAATAGATATACAATAACTCACCTAATCTCCAGTAAAATGATATTGGTTTTCAAACTTTAAGAAAGATGTTATATCTCACAGTTAACACAGTTATTACTGTATATATAAAACTCATCAATTTTGAAACAGAAAGTGTTGGTACGAAATTCGAATATTATTCCCGAGTGACTGGGAAAAGAACAAGTCATTTTTTTAAATTACATTTTGTTACATTTACTCATAATTTTGATATTTAAAAAGTAAAATAAGTAATAACTATCACTTTATCTGCCTATACTTTTACATATATGCCTACTGAATAAGTAAAACATTATATTGATAACATAATGACTAAAAAAAAAAAAGCATCAGTCTCAGAAACGACGAATTAAAATCATTGTTTTTCCAGACATAAAAATGTGTTATCAGAGAAATGGCATTTTTCATGGCAGTGCTAACAAATAAAAAGAATATTCAGAAGATCGAGAGAGAGAACTCGAAGAATAACGATTGTCTGAGAGCTTCTTGCTTATCCAATAAACTTCTGTAGTACTTAATCTGGGAAACTTTCGTTCGCCTTTTTTTTTTTTCAGTCTTTCTAAGCAATTTTTTTGTTATTTAATAATACTTTAGAAGTAATCCGTTTTACTTCGAACATCCAGAGAACATGAATTACTCCAATTACTTTGTAAGATTTAGAGAAAAACTTCATCGCTCTTAAATTGATTTATTTTATTTTATTATTGTTTGTGTGTGTGTGTGTGGTTCAACATACATGAGAAAACTTCTTCGGTATATCATGTACTTTTTAAAACCTTGTAATGATGTTTTATATAAATTTGTTATATGTCTCAAATGTACAGAAATATAAGAATTCCTGTTTATGCAACTACAAACTGTTAAAAAAGCAAACGACTCAACTATTTCATTTCCAATTTGCATTCCAACTTATGAAATTTTTAACACCAAACTATTTCCATCGAACTTACTAGAAATAGCCCCCCAATGGCACAGCGGTATGTCTGCGGACTTACAACGCTAGAAACCGGGTTTCGATACCCGTGGTGGGTAGAGCACAGATAGCCCTTGTGTAGCTTTGTGCATAATTAAAAACAAACATACTAGAAACTATAAGATATAACCATTTGCAAAGACAAAATTAATTAAATACCAGATAGGCTTAGGAGGTTTTATTTTTTTTATTTGAACACGATCTATTGATAAACTCAGTCTTCAATTAGTTTGAACCTCAGATCATTACAGTTTACAACCCCACATACAGTAAGGATTTTTTTTTTTTTTTACAGTGATTACATATGCAACTTTTAATGAAGTATGTATTATATACAACTGTGCGGTATCTTAAGTTAAACGTTTATAAGTTTTACTATTGCATTGCTTTCATAAAACATGGTAGTCAGTATATTATCGTTAATGAAACCTTCACTCACTTTCACCAGTAGTTATATCGTTACGTGTTGCTATCGTTTTTCCAAAGCAAGTCATTTATTTCTGGAATTTCTGTTTAAATATTGCATTAATCTGATTCCTTTTCAGAATGTCTTTCGGTAAATCAACAAGACATACAACACTATAATCCGAGGTTAGGTTCCCTCGGTAGACAGAGCGTAGGATAGTCCATTGCGTAGCTTTTCTCCACAACAAATAAGGTATACCAGACACCCCCTGTGGCACAGCGGTATGTATACGGACTTCCAACTAGAATCCGGGTTTCGATACCTGTGGTGGGCAGAGCACAGATAGCCCATTGTGTGCTGTTGGTCTCCTCTGGATATTCACACAATTATCTATATAGAATCTCAATATTGTGTTATCTTTAGCGTCATGCATAATCAAAATACAGTGCGATGCTCAGCCACATGTGGTGTATTTTTAGATGTCACGCTCCTGGTGAACCGTATTTGGTATTTGCTGCTCTTCACCGGATCGATGATGTATAGTGAACATGTTGACACTGTTCATTCACTACATCAACACGTGAGATGTTAACCATACTTGTATATGATTAGAAGGCACTGTTGAGATTTGTACGCTTGAAACCATGCGCTGTCTTTCGTATATTTTATTAACCAATCATATTAAAAAGACCCCCCCCCCAGTGGCTACATTGTTTGTTCCAATGTTGAGAGTATAAACAAGCTTTATGTGGATGGAATTACAGCGACATAATAACACAAAATTTG
>NW_013669781.1:14268-19499 GCF_000517525.1 Limulus polyphemus
TTATGCTGTTTAGCTCAAAGATCAATGTTTACAGTTCCTTTCCATCTGTAGAATTTAAAATAACAGTGCATTTCATCTTATGCTGTTTAGCTCAAAGATCAATGTTTACAGTTCCTTTCCATCTGTAGAATTTAAAATAACAGTGCATTTCATCTTATGCTGTTTAGCTCAAAGATCACTGTTTACAGTTCCTTTCCATCTGTAGAATTTAAAATAACAGTGCATTTCATCTTATGCTGTTTAGCTCCAAGATCAATGTTTACAGTTCCTTTCCTTTTGCAGAATTTAAAGAACAGTGCATTTCATACCACGCTGTTTAATTCAAGTAATAATGTTTACAAGTCAGGCTATGATGTTTACATCAAAATTATATATTTTCCCCATTAACACATCTTTGTCATATGCTACTGTCTGTCTTGTTTTATTAAAAGATCTACTTAGCGAAGATGACTTACAATCGTTTTTATGTAATTGTTTGAAAGGAACAACAACTGGCGCTGGTTAACTGCCCTCTTAAACTCACAAAAATGTGTACCTAACTTCATTAAATCACAAAGAGAAACATTTGATTGTCTGCTGCAGAGGGAGCTGAGTGAATCAAAGAATGAAGTTTAACGTTGTAAGTTGTTTCCTTTCACGTGTTTATAGATATAATAACCCATTGTATTCCTTATTGTGTCTGGTTTCACGAACAGGAAACTTGAATCGTAAAATATACTCAAGTCCTCAGCTGGAGCATCAAATCCCGCACCGTTCACTAGATGTCGCCACAGGGAATACGCATTTGTGTACAAATATTCATTCCTCGATCTTGGTTATTATTCTCATTTTCTTTTCAATGTGTCGTTCTTTTATGGCCCCCGGGGATTTTTGGTGTATAACCACAATTTATTCAAGACTTTCAATTGGAGGAAACACTTTTTTATTCTTTTAATCTTCCAAAATATTTGTATTCAGAATTTTTACTACATAAAGTTTATCCAATGTTATAGTTCGTGTTTGGGTTTTTTTGGCGAAAACGGAAGGTTTTACTTTTTTTTCTCCATTACTCCATCTATCGACTTTGAAAGGTGCTAGTCAAGCTCAAGAAAAACGTGTTATAAGAAATAAAAGTGTATGTAAGGGTTGTTCAAGAAACTTCGCAAAGGGATTGTTAAAAAAGAAAAGAAAAATTCCAAAGTGGCTTGGGAAATATGAGATACACGTAGCAACGAAATATGTTATATCTTATGAAAGAGAATTTTTTTTTTTTACCGCAAGGTGTTTTAGTGGTCGATTCTTAATCATTAAGCAGTATTCAACTTCTTAACACTGACTCAAATTAAGTATTGATTTCCAAAGACAACTTGTTCGAGACCTTGTCAATAATGGCATATTCGTTTCACCTTTTAATGTCGGTGTCGTTTCTCCATTTCAGAAAGTAAATAAAAGGAAACTTAACTTTTCAAATGTTGTCGGGCGTGTATTTAGACTGTGCCCGAACTTTTTGTGCAAAAATTTTATATACCATTTTCTAATGCGTTTCTTTTTCAGAGTTTGTACGTAATTGTCAAGTTTTTGTAACTATGAACGTATTTTGAATTACAAGAAATTAACTCTTTTTGTTTTAAAAGTGTTAACACGAATATAGACTACGAAGTTTTAAAAGTGTTAACACGAATAGAGACTACGTTGTTTTAAAAGTGTTAACAAGAATAGAGACTACGGTTTTAAAAGTGTTAACACGAATATAGACTACGGCGTTTTAAAAGTGTTAACACGAATATAGACTACGAAGTTTTAAAAGTGTTAACACGAATAGAGAGTGTAGAATTTAAAAATTAACAACGGAGTAGTTTAATCGTGAGCTATCAGAAAATGACAGAAATTTCTAGAATTTTAACGTTTATTTATCCTAAAGCAATCTGAGCATCAAATTCGAGAAATTTTACGTTAAAATATTAGGTTATGGTCTAGAATGGTGCAGTCGGTAAATACAAATATATAAATAAAGAAATAGAGACTACAGCGTTTTAAAAGTGTTAACACGAATATAGACTACGAATTCGTGTTAACACTTTTAAAACGCTGTAGTTTCTATTCGTGTTAACACTTTTAAAACGCTGTAGTCTCTATTCGTGTTAACACTTTTAAAACGCTGTAGTCTCTATTCTTGTTAACACTTTTAAAACAACGTAGCTTCTATTTGTGCTAACAACTTCAAAATGCTGTAATCTCTATTCGTGTTAACAATTTTAAAACACCGTAGTCTCTATTCATATTGATAACTGTAAAATCTTGTAGTCTCTATTTGTGCTAACAACTTCAAAACGCTGTAATCTCTATTCGTGTTAATAATTTCAAAACGCCGTAGTCTCTATTTGCGTTAATAACACTGTACATCTGTATCGTTAATCTATTCATGAATCATTAAGGTTTAGTACTTCACAATGAGGTACTTATAATAGAATACAGCATATTCTCTAGTGGTGTAGGTAACAAGGCTACATTTCGTCCTCTTTCTACAGTAACAGACCCTAACGAATTGTGAGGCCTGATAAAAAAGATCATTGCGTGAATTTAGGTCGAATGTTATCGTCACGCATGACCTAGCTAAACGAATTACAAATAACAAGCGAGAAACAAAGACGTTCCATCCCCTTCTTTTAACGTCTCTACGACACATATATTTTATTGTTGTTGTTTTTTTCACCAAAACGTTTGTAAAGTTTATCATGACAAGCCTCATTGTTTGGCATAAACATTAATGATTTTCGCGTTAAATACGATTGGTTACTTAAGAAAAAGTCCTAAGCGATTTTTCGCGTTAAATACGATTGACTATTTAAGAAAAAGTCCTAAGCGATTTTTGCGTTAACTACGACTGACTACTTAAGAAAAAGTCCTAAGCGATTTTCGCGTTAAATACGATTGGCTACTTATGCCGCTGGGTACGCTTCGAAATTTTGGTTGTGGGTGCTTATGTTATAAAAATGAAAGTCTGTCCCGTTATTCGTTTCAAAGAATTAAATAATCTCCTTTTGGCGGTGGGTGCGGCTGGTTGCTGCCTTCTCTTTGTTCAGTAGTTCAAGATTAGGGACCGCTATACCTTGAACCATTACCTAAACGTTTGGTCCACGTGCGTTCAGGATAAAAATTTTGAAATTTTGTTGCTCAAAAGATTGGTTCCTATTACGAAATTCGTTTCCTGGAATAATATTCTCTGAAACCTACACGAAAAGAAACAGCACGATCTGTAACCTACAGAGAAAGGCAGAGCTTCAAACCGTAACACAACAATGCATCCTGCAACCTGTACAAAACATAGCAGCTTCAAACCTTAGCACAACAGTGTGTCCTGAAATCTTTAAAAAACAGCACAGCTAGAAACCTTAACAGAACAATGCATCCTGAAAACTCTACAAAATAGCACAGCTTTAATCTTTAGCCCAACAATTCATCTTGTAATCTGTACGAAACAGCACAGCTTGAGACCTTAACACACAGAGCATCTGAAACCTGTCAAAATAGTACAGCATGAAACTTTAGCACAGTAATACATATTGAAACTGGTACCAAATAGCACAGCTTGAAACTTTAGTACAATAATACATCCTGAAACTGGTACCAAACAGCACAGCTTGAAACCTTAGCACAGTAATACATCCTGAAACCGGTACCAAACAGCACAGCCTGAAACCTTAGCACAGTAATACATCCTGAAACCTGTACAAAACACCACAGTTTGAAACCTTAGTATAATAATACATCCAGAAACCTGTACTAAATACCACAGCTTGAAACCTTAGTACAATAATACATTCTGAAACCTGTACCAAACACCACAGCTTGAAACCTTAGTACAATAATACATCCTGAAACCTGTACAAAACACCACAGCTTGAAACCTTAGTACAATAATACATTCTGAAACCTGTACCAAACACCACAGTTTGAAACCTTAGTACAATAATACATCATGAAACCTGTACTAAATACCACAGCTTGAAACCTTAGTACATTAATACATTCTGAAACCTGTACCAAACACCACAGCTTGAAACCTTAGTACAATAATACATTCTGAAACCTGTACCAAACACCACAGCTTGAAACTTTAGTACAATAATACATTCTGAAACCTGTACTAAATACCACAGCTTGAAACCTTAGAACAACAACAACACATCCTAACGCCTACATGCAAAAAACAACGTAGCCTGAAAACATGTGAAACCAGGACCTACGCTTGGGAGTGCTGGGATGAGCCATGCAACCCCAAATTTCACTCTGGCTCATCAAAGCTCATTCTCTGTAGTGGTTTAAAAATCATGTTATAAATTTTATAAAATCGTATGTTTTTTGTTTTTTTTAAACGCCATGAAGAGTCAACTTGGGGATAAGGTGTGTTCTGTATAACCTAAATCCATATTAATCTATGGTTTAATAAGTTATTTGGTGATTTAAGATGGATATCATCCATATAACCTGACGAGTATCAAAAAGAGTTAATGCAATAATTACCAAGATATGAAAAAGATGATATCTTTAGGAGAAACACACGAGTGAGAAAAGCAGGGACAGTTATATCCACTAAATACCCTCTAACAAATGTTCACTATTTCACAATGCTCTTTCGTAGGTTTCAGGCTGTGCCGTTTCATAAAGGCTGACACCAGCGCCTCTCCCTCGGAGGAGGAGAGCTTTTGTAGGGGCTGTAGATAAGATTAATTCACGTGAACTACAATATGAATTCAGTTTTCAAGATAAGACAGTTTTGTGAACTTCGCTGCTATTCCACTAATTCAGTTCTTAAGATAAGACAGTTTTGTGAACTTCGCTGCTATTCCACTAATTCAATACTTAAGATAAGACAGTTTATGAAATTCGCTGCTATTTCACTAGTATTCAATACTTAAGATAAGACAGTTTTGTGAACTTCGCTGCTATTCGTTGATTAATTTTTCAGAGAACACACTCAACTGAATTACATCGTTGGTTATTTTTCAGAGAACACACTATGTAATTCACTGTTGATTATTTTTCAGAGAACACACTCAAGTGAATTACATCGTTGATTAATTTTTCAGAGAACACACTCAACTGAATTACATCGTTGGTTATTTTTCAGAGAACACACTCAAGTGAATTACATCGTTGATTATTTTTCAGAGAACACACTCAAGTGAATTACATCGTTGATTATTTTTCAGAGAACACACTCAAGTGAATTACATCGTTGATTATTTTTC
>NW_013669781.1:20304-23003 GCF_000517525.1 Limulus polyphemus
TTAAATAAATGCCGATATGTATCCAAATTTATGATATTTGCCAGCAACTTGATACACATAGTTTTCTTTTTTTAATACAAATATATTTTAATATGCAAACAATAATACAATTTACAACAACGGTTATTAGAAATAGTTATTACAAACAATGATTTATATACAAAAGATTTACAAACTTACAAACAATATAAAGTCTTCTTTCTTGTCTGAAACTTCCTTGATGTCTTATCGAGGGTTCACGATGAGAGAGTTAATTCAGAGTTGATGTAGGTATAATTTAGTTAACAGGGAGCTAGCTAGCCTTGTAGTTCTCACTGATCATACGCCGATTTTTTCCCACCAATGAAGTTGGGTAATGTTTTCGTAAAAGTACTAATGTCCATGTGAATCCACTGAAGTTAAATGGTTTATAATGTTCGAAATTTATAAACGTTCCTGGTCAAATACCTGAAGTTTTCCGATTAATAAGCGTTATAACAATCACAGTTATAGCTTTCGAAGTTTATAGTATAGCAAAACAATAATAGATTTTGGGCGCGTCGAGTTGGTCATATTTATAGACGTGTGGAGAGTTTCTCGAAATTTCAGCTTACGTAACAATACTGACGCTAACACTAGCGTTTACGTACACACATGTATTGTCGATTCTTACACTCGAGAATCTTCCACAACTTTAGAGAATAGGCGGGAATTTCGCAATACACATTTAACAGTATAAGTTATGTACATTTCTAAATATAAATCTAATTTAAACAGACATCGATATTACAATAAATATACAATAGTAAATCCGCCACACTTTGTACTTAATTACAAACGAACAAATCCTTAATTTGTAATAACTAAGAAGTTTTATTTTCCAGTATATGTACGTTCTCATATAAATAAAGTTGAAAATTTAGGCCTAATATCACGAATATTATGCAACCCAATGCAGGTTGCTGTCAAATTTAATATAAATAATACCTGGGCAAACATACGACGCCCATCGTCACCCCATAGACTCTAAGTTTAGCGAGGAAATATACTGTATTAAAACGACGGACATTTTCTACTCATTACTATTCCATAAAAGTACATAACGTATTGAAGTTATTCGAGTAATTCCAATGTTTTTATTAATCTTCAAGCCACTATCTTTACGGTACAGTGTTCAATTTCTGTTGAATTAACTTGCACATTTAAATGTCTCCCGATGGGACAGCGGTAATCTTCGGATTTACAATGCTAAAGTCAGTAGTTCGATTCCCCTCGGTGAACACAGCAGATAGCTCGATGTGGCTTTGCTCTAAGAAAACCCACACATACATCTAAACGAGAGACTTAACTTACAGGAGTGTTTTTTCTACTTTTCTTATTGGATCTACTCTCTACTGCTAAGATGTATTCTGTAACTTTCTTATTGGAACAACCAAATCGATAAAAGTTACAATACAAAAGTGTTTATATTCCGCCATATTTACGATAATAATGAGCGTGAATTACATTCTTTACTCCAAATGATTCCAAACTCGTGGTAAGTACGTAGTTAGGTGTGAATAATTTGTATATTTTAACTGTTATGCAAATAATAACATAAGCATTACAATGTTGCTTACTGACTAAATTCCAATATGCAGACTAAATCAATACCAATTTTTGGTCTACGTGATTCCACCAATCGGATCTATGGCCTAAGTGATTCCACCAATCGGATCTTTGGCCTAAGTGATTCCACCAATCGGATCTATGGCCTAAGTGATTCCACCAATCGGATCTATGGCCTAAGCGAACTCACCAATCGGATCTATGGCCTAAGTGATTCCACCAATCGGATCTATGGCCTAAGTGATTCCACCAATCGGATCTATGGCCTAGACAATTGCACCAAAGTACTTGAAGGAGATTATTGAAAGCGACAAATATTAGTTACATAAAATGTCTGGGATGGACGACTGGATGACGTGGTTAGGGCACTCGACTCGTAATCTGAGGGTCGCGGGTTCGAATCCCCGTCCCACCAAACATTCTCGCCCTTTCAGCCGTTGGGGCGTTATAAGTGACGGTCAGTCCCACTATTCGTTGGTAAAAGAGTAGCCCTTCTCGCCCTTTCAGCCGTGGGGGTGTTATAATGTGACGATCAATCCTACTATTCGTTGGTAAAAGAGTAGCCCAAGAGTTGGCGGTGGGTGGTGATGACTAGCTGCCTTCCCTCTAGTCTTACACTGCTAAATTAGGGACGGCTAGCGCAGATAGCCCTCATGTAGCTTTGCGCGAAATTCAAAACAAACAACCAAACAAACCCATAAGCCTAAGAAAACGTTACATAGTCGACAACTGATGACTTATAGCAGTTATTAACTGAGCCAAACAAGTCGATTCCGAAAGAGAATTTTTTTAACCCATTTAAGACTAAATACTCACCATTTTTTAAGACGTACAAAGGTCTATTACCTTTAGCTATTATTATTTTAAATTAGCTTTAGTTATCTAGTATTTTTTATTATTATTTTATATTCTAGTTGATTTCGCTAATAATAACTTTTAATGGTTAGCCTTTAATTGCTAAACTCCATGTATGAAAGTGCGAACGTTAACATACAACGTGTGATGCATATTTCCGTACTGTTTTTTTTTTTCTGTTATTCCTTTCTTCTTATTCTTCCCAACACTTTTCAATATATCAATATTCCTTTACATCTTAGCGGATTGATTTGAAA
>NW_013669781.1:23382-24717 GCF_000517525.1 Limulus polyphemus
GACCAAAGACGTAAGACTTTACTTTCTTATAATATCACCTTTATTAACCACTCGCACCACTATGCAGTAGTGTGTTTTCTGTCAGTCAGTCAGTAGACACTAAAATGACGTTACATAAGGGAAACTTAACTTTTCAATTTGTACTGTTGGGACGCCAGTAAAACGTGCGCAGGTTCTATAAATGGATACTGTTTCCAAGGTTTTATAGGCGGATGGTCTTACTAGGTGTATTGGAAGTGTTTTACAAAAGCGGATGGTGTTACGAAGGTTCAATAAGAGGAAACTGTTACTGTGCTTCCGTAGGATTGCATCCTGATTTCAACTCATCTCAACCAATGTTTATTGTTTTATTTTATATATTTAACTGTACTACATGTGTTTTACAAAGGCGGAAGGTTTTTACTAAGATTCTATAGGCAGATAGTATAATTTGGCAAATTGTGTTGTTTGTTTGTTTGTTTGCTTTTTGAATTTATGTACAAAGCTACACAATGGGCTATCTGTGCTATGCTCACCACGAGTAGCAAACCCCGGTTTCTAGCGTTGTAAGTCCGCAGACATACCGCTGTGCAAATTGTGTTCCTAATATTAGTGCTGTTACGACGGATGGTGTTTCTATAAACAATGATGAGCTTATCAAAGAGTGTCTCAGCATGACAACAACACTGTAGTCTAGATTTAATTACATGTCCTAAAATGTTACAAGTTGAACCATTACTTTAAGGATAAAACCATCATAGTGTAGTGTATTACGTATGTTAGTTTTATCCCACATACTATTTTAATTTATCTATTATTTATTTCACAGCCGAGTCTGTTTTAAGGGGTTATTACACCTAACGTTTCGTTTTTATAAATATTGAAAGAGACAGTTACATCATTATTCCACAGCCGAGTGTGTTTTTTATTACAGCTAACGTTTCGTTTTTTATAAATATTGAAAGATACAGTTACATCATTATTCCACAGCCGAGTGTGTTTTTATTACACCTAACGTTTCGTTTTTATGAATATTGAAAGAGACAGTTAAATCATTATTTCACAGCCGAGTATGTTTTTAAGGGGTTTATTACACCCAACGTTCCGTTTTTATAAATATTGAAAGATACAGTTACATCATTATTCCACAGCCGAGTGTGTTTTTATTACACCTAACGTTTCGTTTTTATAAATATTGAAAGAGACAGTTACATCATTATTTCACAGCCGAGTGTGTTTTTATTACACCTAACGTTTCGTTTTTATAAATATTGAAAGAGACAGTTACATCATTATTCCACAGCCGAGTGTGTTTTTATTACACCTAACGTTTCGTTTTTATAAATATTGAAAGAG
>NW_013669781.1:25114-36361 GCF_000517525.1 Limulus polyphemus
GGGTTTATTACACCCAAAGTTTCGTTTTATAAATATTGAAAGAGACAGTTACATCATTATTCCACAGCCGAATGTGTTTTTAAGTATCGATTTTATGCGAATTTAACATACTGTAGTATAGTTTTCGCTTCTTTATTTAATTTGCATAACATTGTTTTTACATTTATTGTCCTGAAAAGGACGGATTTTTCTATGATAACATAATTATTTAAAGCTCTAAAAATATATATAATAATTTAACATACATTCTTAATGTTTCACTTTATAAGTGTGTGTGAATATATATATATATATATATATACAACGCATGTTTCACTAGTTATAATCTTCTGAGGACTAGGCGTGGCCCAGTTGTTTGCGTGCCCGGACTGCAAATCTTAGGATTCCTTGTTCGCGGCTCGTTGCTACAAAAACGTGCCTCAGCAATTTGAGGCCATGGGTGCGTTATAAGAATGTCGTTCAATTCCCACTATTTGGTCAGACAAGAGAAGCCGAGGAACCAGTTACACAGACCTGTTAAACTTCCTAAAAGTTGATTTGGTTTTAATAACGGATTTACCACAATTCAGCTACGCAGACTTCGAAAATAATAGTATTTTTTTTTCTATCACGTAAGGATTGTTTACAAATCTCGGGAAGAAGAAAAACTCTTACTTAGATCAAATTTCACAATAAATTTACCACAAGTATAACAGAATAAGCTGAGGTCATTTACACAACCTCTTGTTGCCGTAGCGACGAATAAATAATATTAAAAAGAAAATAATAATATCAAAGTGCACGCACAAACAAATACCATTCAGAAATGACACTTCATGCGGCCTATTAACCGTTTATGTTCTAGCGGTGTGTTTTCGATGAGTTCTAGAACGATCGATAAGACTATCACGTCGCGACTGGTCTAGAGAAATCTATAGTCAGATTTTATAGCAGATTTTAAATTCCTGCTTAAGAAGCTGTCTTAATCTTGAGGATCTGTACGTTTTTTGTATTAGAAACTTATAGTAGCTGTATCGTAGTGTATGATTTCAAGGTGCCTAAGACAACCGCTGTTCTAAAGTCCATGATACCAGAGACGTCATATATAACTTAGAAGATAAAAGTACAGTATTAATATAAGTAATTCGATAAACATATAATAAATATAAATTCGTTCTGATCAAGAAAAATAAAGAATTTTAGACAAGCAAAAATAATGAAAGTTAAAAGATAAGCCTTCCCCTGAAATATGCCATTGAAAAGCCCCCCCCCCCCAGTGGCACAGCGGTATGTCTACAGACTTACAACGCTAGAAACCGGGTTTCGATATCCGTGGTGGGTATAGCACAGATAGCCCATTGTGTAGCTTTGTACATAATTCCAAACAAACAAACAAACAAAGCCATTTCAAAAATACACAGTAAAACACCATTGTGGCGCCATCTATTGCTCGAATTATAAGATATTATTTTAAATCCAATTTTATCTTTTGCCCCTCAGTGAGTGGCTCATGGTAAGCAGAGTACAGATAGCCCATTATTTAGCTTTCTCCATAATAACACTCACACACAAGAATCTCTACTATAAAATTTCAAACAAAATTGTTACGGCTCTATTTACAATAATATATAAAAAAAGATAAATTTGGATGAATTTTGTAGCTAAATGATATCCTATAAAATGTTCATACGGTTCGTTGTTTGACTCATATTTTACGACGATAATGTAGAGCACGAGAAATTATAGAATATGGAACTCAACAAAATGACTTTGTATATGAAAAGTCCACGAAATAAACGCCAAAATTCTTACATGAAATTAAAACAACAATTGGCATTAGAATACTTTAGAAATACCAATTCGAAAAAATATTTGTTTTTCCTTGAATCTTGAACTTAATGTATCTCTCTCTCTTTTTCTTCTTTTTTACTTCTGTTAGTAAAGTTTGTTAGTTCGTTACAACTAGCTTAAGCAGTTTAGAACACGGTTTCTATAAAAGACTTTATTTACTGGAATATAAAGCATAGCGGTTCTTCGGACTATACGAATAATATCGATCGTTAGAGTTAATGTTTGTTGCCATGGTTACTACAGATTTTTGTTCTCTCTCGGAATCATTATCTTTATTTCGAGACTTTCCAAGTTTATTGGATTCTTTACGGCATCTGCAAATGGTTCCCTAAAAACTGTATTTCTAGTGAAAACATCATCCATGAAAAAAAGAGACTAGAAATAACATTATAGTTTTCTTTTTTTTTCGTAATTTTTAATGAGCAGCAATAAACGACTAAGAACTTTAAATAAAAGATTGGAAATGAGATGTAATTTGTTTCTTGTGTCGTGAAATCACGTTAGAACTCTCAGCAAAGTTGTAATCAAATTCCGTCGTTTTCTAAGCAGCTGTTCTCCATTCTTAAATACATATATACATCTGGCTTCGTATGTTAAAACCATCAGTTACTGCATTATCTTTAAATATCAAAAGAAATTCGTTCATTTATCAACAACTAGAGGGCTCATTTCAGTAACAAGATGATTATTCAAATAACGTTCGATAGCTAAATAGACAAACAGATAGATTAAAACACCAGTAGAGGGCACTTATGGTTCTATTGCACATCAGATTTTTTCTCTGTTGGATTAGCGTTAAATTATTCAGGCAGCCGGGACTTTTGTACGCTCACACATACACATACACATTAGAATAAAACAGATCTTTGTCGGAACACCATTATTAAACGATTGAATAATCCTTTTCTTGTAAGTCGATTTCTAGAATGGACATAACGAGTTAGGGCGAAAAACAACGTCTAAAAAGTTAATGCTTGATATGTTTGAAAATGTTTCATTAAATCCTTAGTTATTTAATGAAATTATTATTATTATATATATTAGTATTTAAGAGTATTTTAAACAGTTAACTTTAGGTAATGTTGATAATTAAAGAAGTAATTACCTATTTTCTTTGTATGTTTTCGTTCTAGGGCTAAACTGCACAGTGAACTATCAGGATCCAAGAATTGGGGCTAAATTGCTCATTGAGCTATCAGTGTCTCATTCCTAGTTGGGGCTAAATTGCACATTGAGCTATCAGTGTCTCATTCCTAGTTGGGGCTAAATTGTACATTCAGCTATCAATGTCTCATTCCTAGTTGGGGCTAAATTGTACATTCAGCTATCAATGTCTCATTCCTAGTTGGGGCTAAATTGCACATTCAGCTATCAATGTCTCATTCCTAGTTGGGGCTAAATTGTACATTCAGCTATCAATGTCTCATTCCTAGTTGGGGCTAAATTGTACATTCAGCTATCAGTGTCCAACTCCGAGTTTTAGTGTTATCTTCCCTCAAGATTAAGGTTGAGTCGTTGGGAAACATGCAATAAGTAGTATTTTATTGTAATAAAATAAAGATATGTTAAAAAACTGTTAGCTTATGAACAAATGAAATAAGGCACATATTAATATAGACAATTAAAGTACAACATACAACAGGGAAAAGTATAATACAATCTAAAAACAAATACCATCAATAAATAAATGATACATTATATAAGAAGTTTCAAGAGATGTTGGAAAAGTTCACCATGTAATTAGACCACTAATATCTATATATATGTGCCTAGGATAATTCACGTAAAGAAAGAAAGGTAATCTACAAAAAAGGAAGCTTCAAAAAAGCGATAGAGCATCATTCCCGGTACAAAACATAAAGTGTTATAAGGTAGAGCATCATTCCCGGTACAAAACATAAAGTGTTATAAGGTAGAGCATCATTCCCGGTACAAAACATAAAGTGTTTCAAGGTAGAGCATCATTCGCGGTACAAAACATAAAGTGTTTCAAGGTAGAGCATCATTCCCGGTAGAAAACATAAAGTGTTTCAAGGTAGAGCATCATTCCCGGTACAAAACATAAAGTGTTATAAGGTAGAGCATCATTCACTGATGCTCTACCTTATAACACTTTATGTTTTGTACCGGGAATGATGCTCTACCTTATAACACTTTATGTTTTGTACCCTCTACCTTGTAAACACTTTATGTTTTGTACCGGGAATGATGCTCTACCTTATAACACTTTATGTTTTGTACCGGGAATGATGCTCTACCTTGAAAGACTTTATGTTTTGTACCGGGAAGAGCATCATTCCCGGTACAAAACATAAAGTGTTATAAGGTAGAGCATCATTCCCGGTACAAAACATAAAGTGTTATAAGGTAGAGCATCATTCCCGGTACAAAACATAAAGTGTTTCAAGGTAGAGCATCATTCCCGGTACAAAACATAAGATTTAGATACATTACTGATCTAATTTCATTAGTATTACTAACTACATTGCTACTAAATATCTCGCTGAATTGGAAATGGTTTGTTTGTTTTTGTAAAAGCTACACATTTGAACATAATCATCCCTAATTCTGAATTGATACACTAGAGAGAAAGCAAACAACATCATCCACAACAAACTTTCGGGCTACTCTTGTATGACCAAAAAGTGGCATTTGACCGTCACTCTTATAACACACCGAAGTACAGTTCCGAAGTGTTACAGATATTTCTGCGTCAACGGACATGGTAAACACTAGGCCACGAACTGTAAATAGAAAACGCTTCAGTATTCGATATTCAAACTCATCATTTGGAGTTAGAAGATAATAAAAATAACTTAGGGTTCTCCGACTTAAACGTTTTTTGTGTGTATGTGTGTCGAGATTTATCTTTCCAAATTTATAGACTTTCTTCACGTGATAGTAACAGTTCCTCATTTTTATACCTAAATATTATATATATATATATTTAATTACTGATAAAATGGAATAAACATAACGGATAGCAACAACATCGTATGTTATTGTGATTTATTAAATATCTAGTGATAGATGGTATAAAATGTTACTAAAATTCAAAAAGAATAATACTAGATAGGCTTTTTACAAAACTATGAAATTTGCTAATTAATTAATATTTATTGCTATAAGTAACTTCAACCCTCTATGCTTGTTTAGGCTCTCACCACGTGGTACAATGTCTGGAAATGCGTGTTAGGCCTGGTTACCTGAGATCCTTAGTTGAAGTGAGTATCTTTAAGTTTAATAGCATATTGATAACGGCAGAGGAAGGGTGTTTTACTATATTACTCGAATGATACTATTAACACTAATACTAGCCGGAACATCTTATTTTTATTATGCTGTTTATATTGGAACGTGACAAGGTGGTGAAATTCCAACTTCAAAAATTATGTCTGACTTATCATTTCTGTTTATAGTGACCTGTTGTATTTCTTTTTTCTGTTTCCTCCTACAACCAGCAGCAATTAATGAATTATAATTTTAAACGTGGGATGTTAAGAGTTTAATTATTCATATCTTCTATTTTTTAATGCAGTTCTTAGTCGTGACTTCACTTCGGACGTATGTTTGTGAGTAAGGGTCACATACAATAGACAGCGTACCTCAACAAGACTGTTGGTTCAACCATTGGAAATGTTTCTCTTGCCGGGATTAGGCTTACATCTCCACATTGTAATTCATACCTTAAGGGTTAGTATATTTGTCTATTTTTTACTGTGTACGTGTCAGTTTTTTTCTGGAGTGTGTAGATGAATAGATGTGTTCTAATATGAAACAGGTAACATACAGATCGATAATTACAAAATATCCAGCTGTTTAAATACAATTTTTAGCGTTGGAATCTGGTTGTATGGCATAATTAATTTGGATTAAAATATTAGAGTAACCATAGTGCTCATATCTGGACGGTTATCGGTACCACTACTCAGTTATTAAACATGTATTCAAGAACAGGTATTGGTGAGAAATAAGTGTTAAGTACTTTTGGTCCTTGAAATATTTATGTAAGTGCAATTAAAATGGACTTTAAAGCAGAAGAACACCATGCATGCTCTATATCATACAATTTTTTTTGTAGCAATTTCTTTGGTTTATAATTAATACATCTTGTTTAAATTTTTCTTTAGGATTTGTCCAATAAATAGAAAACAACTAATTTTCAATCTTATGTTTCTTAGTAAATAATAATTTTTATAATCGACTACCAAATTAAATTCATAAAAGACCCGTCCAGTTTCATAACCCATTTAACTCGTATCTGAAGAGATCCTGCAGAAATTAAACAGTATATGAGACTAATATTAAACTATTTTGTGCCTAAAAGCTAGTGCGTAAAATCTGAAAGTAACGCCACATAAAAAAAAAATGATAAATAGGCTTAACTCGAGTTAAGCCTACCTTATTCTAATATGGTGTTATTATGTTCCATAAATGCAGTAATAATGCTTCTATCACTATTTTTGTTGAGTATGTGTGTAAAACTTAATCCTTCTACTAACTATTGTCATATTTCTTAATTTTGCCCTCGAGAGAGACGAAAGCCAAAACGTTTGATATATACATTAATCATGTTTTTCAGAAGCTTTTAGTGGGAATAATTACACAGAAAAAAAATATATGAAATAAAAATTATCAATGAAGTAGAACATGTTTGGTTAATTAATTTATTTTATTTTATCTCAATTTTTTCGTGAGAATATCTATACAAAAATATCTTTAATGAAAAAAAGGTTATCGACGAAACGTAATTTACTTAATTAAATTAATTTTATTTTTTTGTTCGCTATAAATCTAAGATTCCACTCAGGTTTTGTCATAATTTTATAATCATAGCCCAATAATAAAATTTACCAGTGTTCTTAATAGCACATATAACATACTTAAAGTCAATAATTTAACTTTACTCACATATAATTGGTGTTTGAGCCAGCGTGTTCGCTGACAGATACGGCACAACACCACGAAAGGAAGTAACCATGGCAACCGTACTTAGTCAATAATGGATAACTTATCTTTTGGGTAAAAAGGAAACTTTTAAAGATGTCTTATTGAATTAACTTTTTATTTTTAATTTATAAAATTTTGAAAGATGTACAACATAAGATATGTAACTTCTCTCGCACCTATTCAAGAAATAATGGTCAACTAAAAGAATTTTATAAGGTTAATTATTATAGGTTTTCTTATTCTATCGCATCTTTTATTTATTTATTATAATAAAACGTCGTGAAATACGTAAGAATAAGTGATTTCATGATAAAACCTGAATCACCCTGTAACAACTGTTAATAAAAACAAAACAAGAGTTTCAAAGGAAACAATAATTTATATGGAATAACAATCGTGATAGGAAAATACTTCATAAAATCCTATAAAAATACTTGTAATTAAATCTGTTTTAGGCATAACAGCATCTTACCTAAATTGTATAAGGAAATCGACATCAGCTCCCAAAGTAAAAGTCCTGTAGAACATTCTAGAATCAAAGAGTATGATACATAAATAATAGAATACTTATTATGAGAAAGAAATATCTGTATAAAAGTGACAGGGGCTACGCCAGCTAGTACAACAAATATTTTCGGGTAGGATTTGTTTTATGATATCCTCGTGACACTCAGTGTGGTAAGGCCTACGCCAGCTATTACAACAAATATTTTCGGGTAGGATTTGTTTTATGATATCCTCGTGACACTCAGTGTGGTAGGGGCTACGCCAGCTAGTACAACAAATAGTTTCGGGTAGGATTTGTTTTATGATATTCTCGTGACACTCAGTGTGGTAGGGGCTACGCCAGCTAGTACAACAAATAGTTTCAGGTAGGATTTGTTTTATGATATTCTCGTGACACTCAGTGTGGTAGGGGCTAGGCCAGCTAGTACAACAAATATTTTCGGGTAGGATTTGTTTTATGATATTCTCGTGACACTTAGGGTGGTAGGGGCTACACGAGCTAGTACAAAAAGTAAAATAATTACAACAACAGGTTTGTCACTACTCATATTATTAGTAAGTGTTCAGTTTCTAGTGTGTTTGTAAATATTTACATTTTTAGGGTAATAAAGCATCTCGTTAGTTTCAGTAACCCTTAGTTATATTCTTAGGGTAATGAAGCATCCAGTTAGTTTCAATAACCCTTAGTTACATTTTAGGGTAATGAAGAATCCCGTTATCTTCAACAACCCTTACTTATATTTTTAGGGTAATGAAGAATCTTTTTACTTATATTCATGTTTGTTGGTATACCTTGCTAGCAAAGATGTATCAAGGAAGTTATCTAATGTCTTCTAACATTTCTTAGGAGCTCAGTAAATGATCTCAACTGTTTGGAGTTAACGAGTAGTATTTTTCTTGCAGGAGATCAAAATAAGAAATAATCTTTTGATCAAATGTTGTCTTGTAGGAGATCAAAACTCAGTTAGTTGAAGTTAAGGAATATCATTCTCGCAACGACCTCTATGGTTGAAGTGAAAAACCAGGTTTGTTCTGGAGCTCTGTGGTTGAAGTAGAAAACCAGGTTTGTTCTGGAGCTCTGTGGTTGAAGTAGAAAACCAGGTTTGTTCTGGACTCTATGGTTGAAGTAGAAAACCAGGTTTGTTCTGGAGCTCTGTGATTGAAGTAGAAAACCAAGTTTGTTCTGGACCTCTCTGGTTGAGGTAGCAAACCAGGTTTGTCCTGGACCTCTGTGGCTGCAGTATAAAACCAGGTTTGTTCTGGACCTCTGTGGCTGCAGTAGAAAACCAGGTTTGTTCTGGACCTCTCTATTCGGCTAGTTGATATGCTTACATCTCTAGCTACAACAGGCGTTTAACAAGAGTTCTTTGTTGTCAAATATTTTCATAAAATGTTTACAACATTCCGCTACTATACACTGTGTTCTGGGCATGGATAAACTAGCATATTATATCACTTTGACGAAAAATACCTCATTACTTATGTAGTGATGCAGATTTTATATAGATGTCGAAAGACATATAAAACTCTGTATAACAACCTTCTTTATAAATCAACTCTGTCAGCCTCATGTTCCTCTGTTTTTCAGTTGGCAACTTGTAAGGGATTTGATTACTCAATGTATGTAGTTTTGGGTTAAAGTTTGTTAACTGTATCACTGTAATTTCATATAAAAATTCTTGATTTCTAAAACGCCTCACCCAAACCCCTTAGTGGCCATTTAACTGATAAGTGCCTTGAGATTAAAATAAATCAATCAATCAAGTTCATCTGATTTAAAAATATTAAGTACTTGTGTTTTTTGTAGAATTTCGTGGAAACCTTCGCCCGTACGATATAAGTAATAAAATCAATATATATATTTTAAATAAGATATTTGATTCTCCTTATGCGTATATACTTACTAATGGTAAGTTTGTGTATGTTCGTATAATACATATTATTAATACGTGTGTGTAAGACCGGGTCTAAGACTTGTAAGAAGTGCTTGAAGTCTTGTATTGTAGATTTTTTTTGATAATCGGGATATTGTATTGTACGTGTGGTAACGGAAAACAGCGCCATCTGTTAGCCAATTAGAGAGACAAATACGAGGACGTATAACCCCATCTTTTTCAAGAGGTGGACACTTTACCCCTGACGAAAAAAATCCACCTATCGAAAGCGCTCTGATTATATGGTTTCATATTTTTGTCTTTAGTTTATTTTTTGAACATGTGTTTTCAAACATCATTAATGTTAGTTAATTAAATTAGAATCAAAGTACTTAGCGAAAAGACTGCTGAACATTACGTTTCAATAAGTCATTAATCAGTTGGATTCTTGTGGACTAAAGAAACCTGTTTGTTATACGAATAACCTACTCGTTCGAGAATAAATCCGTTGAAGGGAAAGCTGAAATTATGATCTTTACAAACGACTTAGCTGTTAATTCACTTTACGGTTTTTTTTTTTTTAATTATTGGACAACTTTACTAAGCCAGGGGGGGAATCCCCGCTAGTTTTATCGGTGCCTTAGATTAAGCATTTATTCCGAATAAAGTCAAGGTGATACGGAAAACAATGGAAAATCGTAAAGCACGTTAATACAAAGTTAAATTAGGTCAGATATGGCGTTAGGTTTTGATTTTTCGTGCCAAGCTGGTCTACAGCCTCTCCATAAATAGTTAATAACATCTAGTTTAATTTGCCCCCTCCCAAAAAAAACAACAACAAAGAAAAGCGTTCTCTAAGGTATCCGCCATTTGAATCGAGACTTCAATTCTCGTGTATAAGTCCTTGCACTATTGCTGAGCCAGCGGCGGACAGCAATAGAAATATATTTAAATCTACATTAATATATATGGCACCCTTCTCCGGATTGTGTATAACTTTCTTTATGCGAAAAATATCCCTTTTTCTTATACCATATGAGCAAAATGACGGTAAACTCCAGAATAAAATTATTTGTTTTACAACGCTAAAATCCGGGGTTCGATTCCCCCGCGGTGGACACAGCAGATAGCCTAATGTAGCTTTGCGCTAAAACAACGAAAAACTTGCTTGACTTTCTAATAGTCTTCTCAACGTGTCGTTTGTATAAATTCTTCAGGAGCAGTATTCTTCTTAAACTAACATAGAACTTGTTAGAGCCCCTCGAGAGCCGACCAGTTTATGTAAAAAATCTTAAAAAAGAGAAACGTCGAAAAAGAAAGTTTTTTTCTGGAGTACATGGTTATTTTTGTTATATGCTAATATGTCCACACTTGGTCATTTTGAATTGTAATAAATAATTAAAAACAACGTTTTGTATTTACACAATAAAAACTTTATTGAAGGCGTACGGCTTACACTTTAAAATTGAAATATCGCTCTACACGTGCATGTTTCGACGTGATCTACGTCATCCTCAGGAGTAACTTACAGGACTATATTATACTAGAAATATAAAAACAAGTATTAAATAGAGACGAAGGACCAGCAAGTCAATACGTTGATATATGGCGAGATACATTATAAATACTTTTTTTTTACTACACCAAGGAAATATGCAAATAACAATGAAGTAATGCGACAAGGGGGGGGAAATGTTTCTCTAATATTTAATGATATAAAACTTCGAGACTGAGCTAAAACTAAAGTTTTTCCCATAATATTGTATGTTCGGTAGTTTTTACATGTTCGGCTATAGCTGACATTTCTATTTTATTATTTCTTATGTAACTTTTGTGTTCTTGCTCTCTATATTTTAAATTTATTTTAGTTTGACCAATATAAACACAACCACATTCACATTCTATCTTGTATATACCTGTCTTATCTGTTAATTCTATTCTGTCTTTAGCATTCCCTATCATATCTTTTATCTTATTTATTGGTTTGAAGATAGGGTAGAAATTCTGATACTTTTAAATACTTTATATAATTGACTTGTTAAAACCTGGAACGTAAGGTAAACTTAGAGTTTCTATTTTGTTTTTT
>NW_013669781.1:37260-39031 GCF_000517525.1 Limulus polyphemus
CTGATATTTTTGTGGGTTTTTATATGACATGATTCTTTGTTTTGCGGCATAACAACAACAAAACATTGTTTAAACACGTGTGCCGGTAGTCCATATTTAACACTAGGTAATGTTAGTTTATATATATATATATATATCTTCTTCAAATACAAATAATCACGCTTTGGAAAGAGATGAGTACTCGTCTAATCATCCACTAGGCATACTGAATACTGGTATAAACTTTACCAGAAATTCACACTTGGTTACGTCAGAAAAATAATAATTTAATACGACAAATGTATGTTCAAAAAAGGAAACACTGTATAGTATTGTAAAGTCCTATTGCGGGGATATTTGGAATACCGTACTGTCTCTACGTAGACAGTGCTGCCGCCTGCTTGATATATTCGTTCATCTTGAGCCTCCCCAGTGGCATAGCGGTATGCCTACGGACTTACAACGCTAGAATCCGGGTTTGGATATCCGTGGTGCAGAGCACAGATAGCCCATTGTATTGCTTTGTGCTTAACTTCAAAGAAGCAAACGTCCATCTTGATATCTGGATCGTTCATAAACAAAAAAACAAAAACACGTATATTCAGTACGTATATTGAAAATATTTTGAAGATACAAATCAAAAAGTCACACTACAACAATAATCGATATAAAGTCGCAGTGAAACGGATGTATCAGAACTACATTTTTACACTGTTTGGCGTTCGTAGGTAGTGTGTTACCACCACAAATCTGTCGATTTTTTGAAAGGTATTTAACAGCCTTTTCCTAGGCAAAATATCCCTTGTACTTAATTAATAGCATTGGAAAACAAAGGAATATGGATCAGCTTTGAGTCCCAAGACCATCCAGAAAAAGACCTGCAAGAAGTCGTAACCCAGGCATGTTAAGTAAAGTGTAGCGTCTTTTAACAGGCGAGAACCCACGAGCACATACGTCAGCGGAAGAAGCCGTCTACTCTTGATCACCAGGATCTTGATCACTCTCTGACCATGTTGGTCATCACAATGTTTTATCATATTTCAGTTTTTTCAATGGAATAATTATAGCTGAAATTAAAACTTCATTGGCTTAAGGTGTGCTATTTGATTAAAAAAGAAACAAAAATGGGATATCAAGCGTTGAAATTTTCAATTTCCTGCAAAACAAGAAAATTAATATTTGTTATCGCTAGGATTAAGCCTTTAAATAAGTAGGTAAAAGCAAATAATACTAAAAGGTTATAAAACCGCTCTCTCTCTCTCTCTGGCTAAAAACCCAGAGTTTACAACGTGTCATTGCTTTAAGTAATCGAAATGTAACAAAAATATACAACAGTTTGTTTATTTTGAAGTCAAAAGATGGCGCTACATTCTTAATACTTTACATATATGTGTGTGTATGAGAGTGTGTATGTGTGTGTGCAGGTACATGCGTATACATATATTTCGCAATACAAATATACAGTCTTTATTGAAACAGAATGTACCTACAATTTGGCAATGCAATAGGAAGTCTTTTTTTTTCCTTTTGCTATTTTCTAATTTAATTGTGTATTAATTAAAAACAAATAGATTCGGTACGATGAAGGTTTCAACACACACACAGCTGGTTTAATTATATTTATGTTATAGTTCTTCTACATGTCGACTGGTATTCTCCAGACAAACCCTTCACATATGATATAAATAAAGCCACGTCAAGGATTAAATTTCATACAGTCATATATCGGGACCCTCCAATGGCACAGAAGTATGTCTGCTGACCTATAACGCTAGAAACCGGGTTTCGATAC
>NW_013669781.1:39921-42091 GCF_000517525.1 Limulus polyphemus
ATAGTTTTAGTACTACTACGTAAGGGGAGATTCCCCATAGTGTTAGTACTACTACGTAAGGGGAGATTCCCCATAGTGTTAGTACTACTACGTAAGGGGAGATTCCCCATAGTGTTAGTACTACTACGTAAGGAGAGATTCCCCATAGAGTTAGTACTACTACGTAACGGGAGATTTCCCATAGTGTTAGTACTACTACGTAAGGAGAGATTCCCCATGGTGTTAGTACTACTACGTAAGGAGAGATTTCCCATAGTGTTAGTACTACTACGTAACGGGAGATTTCCCATAGTGTTAGTACTACTACGTAAGGAGGTATTATCCATATTGTTATTAATAACGTTTAGTTTGGAAATATTTGGCTCAGATTGTGAAACTATTATTTGTTTAAATTATCTTCCTTTTAAAAAGACTTGGTTTCATTTTCAGTAAGTTTCAGACATCCATTACTGGAGATATTTTCGCCAGGAATTATGTCTTGTCTAATATTAACTATAAAACTTTGAGTAAAGATACTTATAGCCCGTTTAAAGACTTCTCTATTGCTGATATTAATTGTGTTTTGTTACCACGGCCTTACAAATAACAATAAACTTTTCCATATGTATTGTAAACATTTTTTATAATTAAAGTGTAATTTTAGATTTCATAGTAAGATTTATTTCTGTTTCCTTGAATAAATCAAACTTAGCTCTGATTACTTGATTGAATCAGACTTAGCTTTGTTTTCTTGAATGAATCAGACTTAGCCCTATGTTTCCTTGAATGAATCAGACTTAGCCCTATTTTCTTGAATGAATCAGATTTAGCTCTATTTCCTTGATTGAATCAGTGTTAGCTCTGTTTTCTTGATTGAACTAGGTTTAGTTCTGTTTTATTGATTGAATCAGGTGTTAGTCATGTTTTCCTGATTGAATCAGTGTTAGCTCTGTTTTCCTGATTGAATCAGGTTTAGCTCTGTTTTCCTGATTGAATCAGGGTTAGCTTATGTTTTCCTGATTGAATCAGGGTTAGTTATGTTTTATTAGCTCTGTTTTCTTGATTGAACTAGGTTTAGTCATGTTTTCTTGATTGATTCAGTTTTATTACAGTATATAACATCTTATGTTGTCAAGCGTGATCACCAAATCAGTGGTTTGAATAACAATATATGACAATAAAACAAACGATAATAAATTTTAACAAAGGGCCAGAAAAAGATTTCTTAAATATTTTTAGCAGTCTGTGTACTGAATATCTAGCCAGCCAGAGGTTTGGTATGGAGCGAAAAGCTTCGTTGACCGTGGCGAGTAGCACGATATTGTACGATCTAGATACTATTGTGTTCTTCTTGCTTGGTTCCTGTAAAGAGCAAATACCGAAATATCCATTAAAAACTATTTTAAGTCTTATGATGATGTAATATCACATAAACTGTTAATCTGTGAGCCATATTTAGCTGCTAGCGTGAGTGAAAAATCACATTACAAATTTCAGAGACAAGTTTCTGTACTATTTATATCTTCGTGACGTAAATTCAAAAATTTCAGAATTATCAGAATGTAACTATTTCTGCATGGAGAGTTTCATAATTCTTACTAGAAAGGGTACTGTCTAAACATCAAATAATATGTGGAAGTAATACAAAGTTTCTTTTTTTTATGCCTAAATTATTCTTCATTAAATGAGTAGATTCCTTGGAGATATTAACTTCTTGAGAGATACACCTTACTTTTTATAGTGAGCGATCTCTACTCCTGTCCTGGTCTCAAATAGTGCTCAGTACCTTCACTGGTTTAAGATGGTGCTTAGTACTTGTAATGGTCTCAGATGGTTCTCAATACCTTTACTGGTTTAAGATGGTGCTTAGTACCTGTAATGGTCCCAGATGGTTCTCAATACCTTTACTAGTTTAAGATGGTGCTTAGTACCTGTGCTGACCTCAGATGGTTCTTAAGACCTTTACTGGTTTAAGATGGTGCTTAGTACCTGTAATGGTCTCAGATGGTTCTCCATGCCTGATCTGGCCTCAGATGGTTCTCAATACCTTTGCTGGTTTAAGATGGTACTCAGTGTCTGTACTGGCCTCAGATGGTTCTTAAGACCTTTACTGGTTTAAGATGGTGCTTAGTACCTGTAATGGTCTCAGATGGTTCTCAATACCTTTGCTGGTTTAAGATGGTGCTCAGTG
>NW_013669781.1:42991-50027 GCF_000517525.1 Limulus polyphemus
CTCAGATGGTTCTAAATACCTTTACTGGTTTAAGATGGTGCTTAGTACCTGTAATGGTCTCAGATGGTTCTCCATACCTGTACTGACCTCAGATGGTTCTAAATACCTTTACTGGTTTAAGATGGTGCTTAGTACCTGTAATGGTCTCAGATGGTTCTCCATGCCTGATCTGGCCTCAGATGGTTCTCAATACCTGTTCTGGCCTCAGATGGTTCTCAATACCTTTACTGGTTTAAGATGGTGCTTAATACCTGTACTGACCTCAAATGGTTCAATACCTTTACTGGTTTAAGATGGTGCTTAGTACCTGTAATGGTCTCAGATGGTTCTCACTACCTTTGCTGGTCTCAGATGGTTCTCAATACCTTTGTTGGTTTAAGATGGTGCTTAATACCTGTACTGACCTCAAATGGTTCAAAATACCTTTACTGGTTTAAGATGGTGCTTAGTACCTGTAATGGTCTCAGATGGTACTCAGTACCTTTACTGGTCTCAGATGGTTCTTAAGACCTTTACTAGTCTCATGTGGTTCTCACTACCTGTAATGATCTCAGATGGTGCTCAGTGCCTGTACTGTCCTTAGATGGTTCTCAATACCTTTACTGGTCTCAGATGGTTCTCACTACCTTTACTGGTCTCAGATGGTTCTCAATACCTTTGCTGGTTTAAGATGGTGCTTAATACCTGTACTGACCTCAAATGGTTCAAAATACCTTTACTGGTCTCAGATGGTTCTCACTACCTTTACTGGTCTCATGTGGTTCTCACTACCTGTAATGATCTCAGATGGTGCTCAGTGCCTGTACTGTCCTTAGATGGTTCTCAATACCTTTACTGGTCTAAGATGGTACTCAGTACTGGTTACAAAGATATTCTCAGGTTTGAATTCTTTTCGATGACGCCATGCCTAAGTAGAGATGAAAATTTCTTAAGTATCAACTCTTGTTCACAACCAGCAGCTGGCCAATGCTTTTTTTTGTGTGTTGAATAAGTGAAATTGATGAGATTCTATCACGTTGCTGTTGCAGAGGGCAGCATCTTCAAAGTGTATATCTCCGAAAACAACAAATTCCTAGATGTGCATTATTGTTAGATTGTTAGAATTATAAAAGAAAAGAAAATGAAATGAAACTTGGATACGATCCAGAAATGAACATGTTTTACCATTCGACAACTTATTGACTGAATAATTAATACAAGAAACAAAAACAAAATGCGATGAAGACAAATTTGAAGCTTTTGCTGTTTTTGTTAAGGCATTTCCCTCGATTTTAATTTTTATCTTATAAATATCAATAGGATTTTGTGGATAGAGTTGGCAAAATGGGTCTCATTGTTCAAAATTGAAGTTTCTCATTGCGCATACTGAACACAAAACCATTCGTGTCCGTGGACAATCAACAATATGATTGATACGGATTATGGATTTTAAAATTTAACGGACTACAAAGACCTTTTAGAAGCTTTCACGTCTACACTTTTATTCCTTAAGATATTGTTTAGTAGAGAGTATCACCACAGACTATCATTGCTACAGAGCAGCATCACAGACTAATACAGGCGCTGATCACCACCTCAGTCCAGTACATATACAGAGCACCAACAATTTAAGACCGTTACGTGTACTGAGCACCATCTAAGACCATAAGAGTCACTGGGTACCATGTAAGTCCATTACAGGGTAGACACTCATTCAATCCACAGTCAACGTGATACTACGTCGAGTTATTTCACATATCCATGAAGTTATTTTCATTGAAGCATTGTCATGGCTCAATGAAACGTTTATATCTTAACCACTGTTTGATCTCCCAGTGGCACAGCGGTATGTCTACATGCTTACAACGCTAAAAACCGGGTTTCGATACCCGTGGTGGGCAGAGCAGAGATAGCCCATTGTGTAGCCTTGTGTGCTTAACTTCAAACAAATAACCACTGTTTAGTTTGTGGTATCAGAATAACATTAATAGTTAATTTACACGCAACTCTTATTTCAAAGTGGTTAAAAGAGTAACAGGTTTTTACCTTTAAAAATGTAATTGAAGGAGTGTTTTTAGAAACGAAAGAGAACGAAAAACTAACCATTTAAAAGAGATAAAGAGAGAAGAATTAAAGATGGAAATAGTACAAACTCATAAGATAAATTAAGGAATGATAAAAAAGAAATTATATGATTCAGTGAATGACAGTATTAAACACCTTTATATGTAAAGTTTTATGAACGTGTAAAATGTGCAGACCAATTAAGGTACAGTAAGTTTTTTGGGCTTATGACACTAAAAATCGGGTTTCGATATTCGCGGTGAGCACAGCAGATATATGTAGCTTTGTGGTTAACAACAAACAAATCGTAAAATGTTTTATAGCAGTCATCACGTGTTTATCATTATGAATGAAAACCTCGAAATACTTACTGTATTTTCTATGGTATTGCTACACTTGCACACCTTAAAATAATAATTCTCAGTAACACGATTTTGAGTATCTACAGTGATGTAACGTTTTGTTTACACCTATATACACTATCCTACCAAAAGTCAATGGGACACACCTCTGATTGCAGGAAAATGGGTGTGACGACGAAATATGCAAATAGTTTGGCCTATAAAGGTGATCAACGGTTCGCTCGGAACGGTTCTATCGAAGTTGTATACAAGACGATGAGTACAGGGAAATAGTTAACAGAGTTTCAGAGGGGAAAGATAGTTGGATGTCATAAGGGGGAAATGTCCGTACTTTCTATTGTGCAACAATTAAACACTCCCAGGTTGACAATCGGCAATGTGCTGAAGAAATGGAAGTCCACAGGTGACAATAAGCCCAAGAAACAACTAGGTAGGTGTAAAATACTGACTGACAGGAGCCAACACACCTTGAGAAGGCTGGTTACCTCCACTCGCCCTCAGACCCTAAAAATACTGACTGATAGGAGCCGACACACCTTGAGAAGGCTGGTTACCTCCACTCACCGTCAGACCCTAGAGAATCTGTGTTTGGAGATGCGAGTAGCCTGTTCTTGAGAAGGCTGGTTACCTCCACTCGCCCTCAGACCCTAGAGAATCTGTGTTTGGAGATGCGAGCAGCCACAGGCAATCCTATAAGTGTTTCTACGACACGTCGATAGCTGCAGCCCACAAGCCGTTGATAAAAAAAATAAATGTGGATTGATATGGGACAAGGCATACCGAACCTGGACCGTGAATCAATGGAAATCGGTCCTGTGGAGCGACGAGTCACGCTCTTTCAGTCTGACGGACGTGTTTGGGTATGGAGGATAACTGGAGAATGCTTATTACCCAAGTGTGTTGTCCCAACAGTGAAGTTTGGAGGTGGTGGTATAATGGTGTGGGGGTGCTTCTCGTGATATGGACTAGGTCCAATGGTCGCAGTGCATAGATCCATGAATGCCGAGTCCTACATTAATGTTCTGAGCAATCCTGTGTCCTACATTGTGGCAATTTTATGATACCAGCCCTTACACCTTCCAACATGATAACGCTCCATGTCACAAAGCAAGAATTGTGAATGTGTGGTTTAAAGAGAATAACATCTGGACATTGCAGTGGCCAGCATAGAGCCCCGACCTCAACCCGATAGAACATCTTTGGGGTGAACTGTAATGCAGAATTAGGGCAAGGCCAAGACGGCCCTCTTCAGTAGTGGAGCTTACTAATGCTTTAAATGAGGAGTGGAGCACAATACCACGAGCTTTCTATCAAAAATTAGTAGACAGTCTTCCACAATGCATTGAGGCAGTCATTAAGGCCAAAGGCTGGCCAACACGCTATTAATTTATTGGAATGTTTTTTTCATAACTACCCGTGTCCCATGACTTTTGGTAGGATATTGTATATTTAATTATTGTGCAAGTAAACGACCGGGTTTCTTCGGACGATATCTTTCAGTTTTGTGGTTTGATTAATATCCTGTAAGTGCATGGTATCTGAGGAAAGTTAAATGTTACATTATAGGTGAAACTACCCTCATTGGCGATGGGCGGTTGAGGAAAGTTTTATGTTTTAATTTATGCTCACTGGGCAAAAAAAAAAGCCTCTCTTTTCTGTCTTGTTGGAAAACAACGTGCCCTAATGACAACTTGAATGCGCTATGGCATGGATACCACGAGATGTTGGAGGACAGACACGTCCATCTTGTTATTTTCCTCAGGATTTTAGCCTCTAGTTTCTTGAGCGTTGAAGATAGAGGACTACGTTTTCGTGTATCACGTTTCAACACATCCCACAGACTCTCAAGGGTTCTGGTGACTGGCCTGACTGGGGGGGGGGGGGGATGCTAAGTTACTGTGTGATGTTCTTCGAACCAATTGTGCATGCATCAAGCACGAAGAGCGGAAGCATTGTTGTCCTGGAAGTAACCATAACCTTTACAGTAGAAATGAAGCATTTCTGGGTGGGCTTGATCCGATACGTTGCTCATGTATTCCTGGTATGACACTCATCCCTCCAGCAGTATCCGAGGGCTCAGCCCATACTAATTGAACATTTTCTACACCCTTATTCCACCGTCAGCGGCCTGAACAGTAAACGTGACAACGAAGGATCTATGTTGGAGCCACACTTTCACCCTAAGTGTGAACAAGGATTTATCGAACCTCATAAACTGGTCCACCACCCAATTCCGGTGTTGTAGCACCTTGAGAGACAATTCTCAGGTTTTTTGGAAGAAGCGATTGGCTTTCAGAGAGGTACACGATCTATACATTTGGGAGCTTCCTGCACGTGGTTTGGATGCAAATGCCTTTCTCCTTCCCTGACTGAAGGTGCTAAGCAATTGCTACACAGCCAACTACGTGTTCGCTATACAGAATTTATCCCTATCCCGTATAGATGACTGTTTACCACATTTCCTCTTGCCACCATTGGCAAAAGGAAATTAAGGTTTTCCACAGACAGATTAAAGTATTCGGTTTTGAAGTAAAGGATATAAAGTTTTATAACCTTTCTGGCTTAGGTCATAGTTCCCAATGAGACCAGCTTAGAAGATCTGGTTTAAATCCTAATTGGTATGCCAAGAAACAATTGTAAAACGGCTCTTCTATCAGTGTTTATGAGTCACTGGAATATCAAAAATCGTGATGTGTGTAACCATAAAATTATTAATAACCAAATGAGTTTAGAAGAAAAATATGCAGTCACTAAATATTTATAAAAATGTGATAGACATGAAACACAACTACTTTCATCCTAACACCTAGAAACTGGGTTTCGATACCCGTGGTGGGCAGAGCAGAGATAGCCTATTGAGTAGCTTTGTGCATAATTACAAATAAACATCCTAACACATTCCTTGCCTGTCTGCTCCATCCCCCTCCCCCCTACACTTGTATTTTAGTAAGCGCCCAATTATTCAAGTTATTGTTAATATGTCGGACTGGAAGAGCCAAGTTACGCATTGTGATGCGGCTGGACGTGATCTTCACCTTCAATTGTAGGTGCGTAATAAGAGTGACAGTAAATACCCTTATTCAGTTCATAGTCAGACAAAGCCTTTGTTGCTGACTGGATGCCTTTCCTATGGTCAAAATGAGGAATGAGACAACGTCTGTGCCATAAAGTACTTTGGCCTGGGCTTTCAGCCCACGTGTTGTATAAGGTAGCATTTAGGCTGAAATACTTCCGTTATAGAAATATTTGATATCAATTTAGAATTTTCTAAAGCCCCAGGAAAGGTAAAGCTTATGTTGTCATGAGTAACGACACGTTGTTTTGAAATGGACCAATCACGTTCACTTGCTTTTTTCACCCAATATTTTAAGGAGTTTGTATCGCTCTAGTCATGTTATTTTAGATTATTCACTAAAAAAAAAGAATGCAAAGTTCAGTCCTCCTAATGATAACGAACGCGTTTTATTTCCTCAAACAAGTTCTGCAAGTTGCCTTAACTAATGTTCACAAATAGGCCTAAGTTCAAAGTAGTCGCTGATAAAAGATTTGTTACTTACTTACTAATTCTTTCTTATCAGCATTTCCCAATCGAAACACAAGCTCAATAATCACACCACTGAACTAACTAACTGACTAACAACCTCAACCAAATAATATCTCGCTAACTTTCTGACACACTCAATAATCATGTTAGTATAACTCGCATTATATATTGCTCAAACTTCTCCAAAATGTTGAAGAAAATTCCATACGTTAAACTACACATGTATAACCTTACGTCAAACTTCCCTCTCGTCAAACAACAATACAAACGTCTACCTTAAAATAAAATAAAAACAATACAGCGTACAACGATATAAATATACCGCTGTAGTCAAGCTTACAACTGCCTTATGTTTATGCTTCCCTTGACGACATACGAAACGTATAGCTATATTCAGAACAGCTTTTAAAATTGAAATTAAAGTTAGTATAAGCATTATGGCAACGTATTATGATCGCCTTAGTAAAAAGCTTTTGTTTACAACAAATAACTGTATTTGTTTTTCTTTTATGGTGTAACTCTACTGATTTTCTTTTTGATATCTTCCCTAAGTATAGGGGAGTGTATGTTTATTTAGGAAATGTTCTCATTTTTGTAGCCTTGAATTCTCTATATTGAAGAAGATACCGAGGAAAGAAAACGGTACCGAACTGAAAAAAATAAATAACAATCAACATAAGACAACAAGAAGTGTACACTCGTTACGTCTCGTTGTCATTCTATTTTAATTGTAAGATAACACTCGCTAACAGCAACAGTCCCTAATTTTGGACTTTCAGACTAAAGGGAAGGCAGCTAGTCAACAGCACTCACCGCCAACTGTTGGACTATTTTAATTGTAAGAGAACATTCGTTAGCAGCAACAGTCCCTACTTTTGGACTTTCAGACTAAAGGGAAGGCAGCTAGTCAACAGCACTCACCGCCAACTGTTGGACTATTTTAATTGTAAGAGAACATTCGTTAGCAGCAACAGTCCCTACTTTTGGACTTTCAGACTAAAGGGAAGGCAGCTAGTCAACAGCACTCACCGCCAACTGTTGGACTATTTTAATTGTAAGAGAACATTCGCTAACAGCAACAGTCCCA
>NW_013669781.1:50786-52439 GCF_000517525.1 Limulus polyphemus
TAAATAGCGTGTAAAACATTTAAACTAGTAAATAGCGTGTAAAACATTTAAACTAGTAAATAGCGTGTAAAACATTTAAACTAGTAAATAGCGTGTAAAACATTTTAACTAGTAAATAGCATTTAAAACATTTAAACTAGTAAATAGCATGTAAAACACCTTATAGACACAGTCGGATACAGAAAGTTTTCCCGACCATCAGGTTTATCTTGTCTAAAATAATAGGATAGTTATCAAGTTAATTATGAAAACTACAAGAATGTCCTGAATAAAAATAATTATAGCAGTTATGAAACATAAGAAAAAAACATTAATATTACTTCCTGGCGAAACTCTTACGTTTAGTTAAATTTCCGATAGCATTTCGATTTTAAAGCGGCCTTCGTTTAATTCAAACGATATTAATCTGTACGTTTGTTAAATTTCGCCTAACGCTACTCGAGTGCTACCTGTGCCAGTCGTCACTAATTTAGAAGTGACAGACTAGAGGGCGCTTTTCGTATTCTTTTGCCTCAACGTTTGTTTGTTTTTGAATTTCGCGCAAAGCTACACGAGGGCTATCTGCGCTAGCCGTCCCTAATTTAGCAGTTTAAGACTAGAGGGAAGGCAGCTAGTCATCACCACCCACCGCCAACTCTTGGGCTACTCTTTTACCAACGAATAGTGGGATTGACCGTCATATTATAACGCCCCCACGGTTGAAAGGACGAGCATGTTTGGTGTAACGGGGATTCGAACCCGCGACCCTCAGATTACGAGTCGAGTGCCCTAACCACCTGGCCATGCCGGGCCAAGCCTCAACGTTTGTAGACACAAGAAGTTTCCGCATTTCAGCGTTGTTCTACATTTCTTGTTTCTAAATAATAACCAACCACACAGTTTTTGAAAGTGGTGGTGAAGATGACTGATATTTGTTAACTTTTAGATAGGAAGTCTTTGATATGAAAAAATAAGTTTACAGAAAATGATATCCGAAAACTGATTCAATGCAACAAGAAAAATCAATTTTTGACAGATAGTTAAGGTAGATTATTTACGACGAGTACAGTTAAATGGACAGCAACTGGCTCTTGTAAAAACACAAGTGTAGAGGACCACGTTTCAGAGGCGGAAGAAAAATAATGATTCTAAACGTGGGGCGCACGCCCCACAGGAGGGTAATTTGAATATATAGGCGGATAATTTGAAAATGCTACAATAAGAAATTTTTTTCATTTGAGTGTGAAATTTTGGTAAATTTTAAATTTATATTATTATACCTTTTCAACACCAAATTTGTTTTTATATTAAGGGGGCATCAAATTTTTTGAGGTGTCGAAGAGGGGCATGGAGGCAAAAAAAAAGAAATTAAGAACCAATGTTCTAAACGGTTTTGAAATACACTTTACTGAAATAAATACTAGTAAACTTTTAAAAATGAAATAAGAGACGATTGTGTTTTGATTTAAATTTGTTTGGACAGTTGTACAATGAATATCTGCTCATACAGACGCTCTTAATTTTGTTTGAATTTCGGGCAAATCTATTCGAGGGTTATCTGTGCTATCTAATTTTTCATTATATAGACCAGAGGAAAGGCAGCTAATCAATAGCACCCACCGCAAACTCTTGGCTGATGAGATTTCATCATCACTTTTATAGTGCACCCATGCC
>NW_013669781.1:53197-55073 GCF_000517525.1 Limulus polyphemus
ACTACCGGAAACTAATTGTTTGTTTGCTTGTTTGAACTTTTGCTACCGGAAAATGGGATTAATTGTAATTCTGGGGGTATTTTTATATTAGTTATTTTTTCTTTGTTCTACTAGGAACCCTCTGAATAATTAAATGAATCCAGAAGTTCGTGGTTCGAGCCCACACCTTTGGGCTATCACTGTGTTATAAGTGTGACAATCAAATGAACCCAAAAGCAGTTTGGAGCATAAACAATTTAGGAAAAAAATTCGGCTCTGTCTGTAACACATCAACATATCTAATGGTAATGACTCAACGCTTTAAAAAGATGTTTGACAATCAGCATTTTGCTACTTTTGTACCATGATGAAATAGGCTTACTTGCAAAATTTCCAAGGAAACCGAGAGTAAAACAGTAGAATAGAAATTGATAAAATCTGTTAAGGTGTGGTATAATTCCTTTATTTACGTGTTTGTCTTTGATAACTCGGACATGATTTCAACTTTTAGTAAGTGACGTCAGTTGTTTACACCAAACTCATTCCTGTTCCTACAGTAGTTTAATAACTACCGGACTATAAGGAACTAATATCCGTTTCTGTGTTGGTGTGTGTGTGCGTCTATAAGGAACTAATATCCGTTTCTGTGTGTGTGTGTGTGCGTCTTGCGTTGCTTCTTTAATCACTTAATGTTGGTTTGTTATCGAGCATGAATATCAGAAGAGACATAAATTTTAGAGCCTAACCCATCCATCTACTGATTATTTTAGTACCGTAACCGTCAGTACCTGCCACTAACTCATTCTTGAAGCATGACATTTCCGAATTAAAAAAAAGACACACAAAACGTCACTACCCGAACAAGCTGAAGCTAAACATGACTCACAGTGTGAATAAACTGAGGCTAAAGATCACTACCCGAACCACTTAAAGCTAAACATAACTCACAGTGTGAACAAACTGAGGCTAAAGATCACTACCCGAACAAGCTGAAGCTACATTACTCACAGTGTGAATAAACTGAGGCTAAAGGTCACTACCTGAACAACTTAAATCTAAACATAACTCACAATGTCATTAAACTGAGGCTAAAGGTCACTACCCAAATAGCTGAAGCTAAACATGACTCACAATGTCATTAAACTGAGGCTAAAGGTCACTACCCGAACAACTTAAAACTAAACATCGCCACTAAAAAATGTGAATAAACTGAATCTAAATGTTACTATTCGAACAACCTGAAGCTAAGAATAAGTATTCAAGATATGAACAACGTATACTAATTGAAGTTAATTTTTCTTATTAATTGAAGTTAATTTTACTTTGTTATAAGACCAGAATAACAACAAAAAGACAGAAGAGCCCTAGCCAGGATAGGAACAACATTACTTTGTTATAAGACCAGAATAACTACGAAAAGACAGAAGGGCCCTAGCCATGACAGGAACAAGCTTACTTTGTTATAAGACCAGAATAACAACAAAAACACATAAGGGCCCTAGCCAGGACAGGAACAAGCTTACTTTGTTATAAGACCAGAATAACTACGAAAAGACAGAAGGGCCCTAGCCATGACAGGAACAAGCTTACTTTGTTATAAAGCCAGAATAACAACGAAAACACATAAGGGCCCTAGCCTAGGACAGGAACAAGGCTTACTTTGTTATAAGACCAGAATAACAACAAAAAGACAGAAGAGCCCTACCCAGGACAGGAACAAGGTTACTTTGTTACAAGACCAGAATAACAACAAAAAGACAGAAGGGCCCTAGCCAGGACAGGAACAAGGTTACTTTGTTACAAGACCAGAATAACAACAAAAAGACAGAAGGGCCCTAGCCAGGACAGGAACAAGGTTACTTTGTTACAAGACCAGAATAACAACAAAAAGACAGAA
>NW_013669781.1:56004-61073 GCF_000517525.1 Limulus polyphemus
GACAGAAGAGCCTACCCAGGACAGGAACAAGGTTACTTTGTTACAAGACCAGAATAACAACAAAAAGACAGAAGGGCCCTAGCCAGGACAGGAGCAAGCTTACTTTGTTACGAGAACAGAATAACGAGCAGATATGCCCTAGGCCAGGACAGGAACAAGCTATGTCTGAAGCTACACATGCCAAACCAGATTTTCGAGAACTCCACTGGTACTGAAAATATTCTACACTACTAATACGATAACCGAATCCTCTAACACAATAATAAAACTTCGTGAACATCTAATATCTTATCTGATATGATGCTGGATAACAACCTTTATTTCTAGATGTTCCAACATCCTCCCACCATATGGTTATCGGTGTTGAGGTTTGACATTTATTTACTGTATTGGCAAGGGTTAACTTTATTTCTCGATCAAATATTTAATTCTTCTCATAAAACAAGTATCCCAAAATTTATTCTTATTTTTCTGAAAATTTAATTCTTTTTTTTACATGTTTATTTGAATGTTCTCGGATATACAAAAAAATAATTTGTGTAATGTTGTTCATTTTGAACCACAGAATAATATTTCCGTTAACTCGAAATGGTGTATTTAAGTATTTTACACTCACAAAAAAGAAACCTATCATTCTATAGGTATTTGAAGAACTTGTGCCATTCCGCCACAATTTAATTCTTCGTATTTTTAGCCGACACTAGGCAGCTGGTACGTAATTGAATAGAGTTGTTTAACAACAAGTAAAAGCTTGGAATGGTCTATTCTTTCATTGGGAGTGTGTGTCTGTAGTTTCGGAGAATTCCACTCATGAAAGAGTTTCATTCGATAGTAGTGTCCAGAGTCACTGATGAGGAGTGGAATTCTCCGAAACTAGTCTGGCCGACAGACACACACCCAATGAAAGAGTAGACCATTCCAAGCTTTTACTTGTTGTTAAACAAGTGTTTAAACAACTATTCAATTTCTGTTAACTTTCTCAGAATTTGTGTTAAATCATCATTAGTTGATTATTCAAGTCATTTTCTTGAATTTCGAGTTTAAATTATCGATACCCTTTTTTCAATAGTATTCTTCACTGGTATTTTGAATTTTTAACTGATACAGGTGAGTGAGGTAAGGCCTATTTTTTAGATTGCTCAGACTGTCAATCCGAGGGTTGGCCCAGCATGGCCAGGTGATTAGGGTGCTCGACTCGCAAACTGTGGGTCGTGGGTTCGAATTCCCATCCCACCAAATATGCTTTGCCCTTTCAGCTGTGGGGGCATTATAAGGTGATGGTCAATCCCACTATTCGTTGGTAAAGAGTGGCCCAGGAGTTGGGGGGTGGGTGGTGATGACTAGCTACCTTCCCTATGGTCTTTCACTGCTAAATTATGGATGGCTCCTGTAGCTCTGGCCGAAATTCAAAAACAAACAAACTATTAGAGCGTCACAATTATTAAAGAACGAAATAAAATGTTATTTCGGTGTTTGTACAGATCATGCTTGCAGCTAGCTACTCCAGTTCTGAAACTTCAGTTTCTTTAAATCGTTTCACCCAAAGACTTACGCAACGCGAAACGTACAATACCAAATAAACGAAGAACAAAACAGAAAGGGGGGTGGAATGTAACAATTGCGTAAGTCTTTGGGTGGAACGATTTAAAGAAACTGAAGTTTCAGAACTGGAGTAGCTAGCTACAAGCATGATCTGTACAAACGTACAATACCAAATAAACGAAGAACAAAACAGAAAGGGGGTGGAATGTAACAATATATATATATTGTATGTGTGAATGATTATTATACTATATATATATTGTATGTGTGAATGATTATTATACTATATATATATAGTATGTGTGAATGATTATTATACTATATATATTGTACGTGGTTTTATATAGCCATATTGCGTGTGTTCGTTTTCATTCCTAGTTTTCTATTAGTTCAGTATTTGTAATTTTCAATATAAACGATACCTTATGTGACAACCCAAGTTAAAGATCAGATTGCAGTTTCCAAGGTGTAGACATTGTTTGTAAAGTGTGAACCGATGTATTTCTTTCTGTGAGTAAACATGTTTATATAATACGTTACGCTATTTCAGCGTGTCAAAATCCAAAATGAAATGTTATTTAATTCTGTGTTTCTACAAATTATTTAGTTCAAACTAGTATAATAATCATTCACACATACAATATATATATAGTATAATAATCAGTCACACAGTACAATATATATATATTGTATAATACACAGTAATAACATCCGGCAAGACTGAGTTGTAACATCGTTTCACGTAATTATAGTGAGTTTATACTTCAAGTATTCTGAGAGATCACAGTGATGGACCTTCAAATAAGTCCAGTTACAGTCCGATTGATGAGTATATAGATAAATCAATGTTAATCTTCTCAACTGTGTATAAAAAAAGGCCTCGTTATCATGAACATATGCGGGTTATTCGTTAAGTGATCAGTAAAAAAATCTTCAGTTGATTTACGCAGCCTCCTTGCTGGTTCTTACTAGTTCGTAGTTCAGATGTTGATTTTCAGTAATAAGCCACAGGATCTGCCAAATCAGTCATTCAGATAACACGGGCACTCATAAAATTGGAGATTTGTATCCTCCGACAAAATACAGGTTCGATCGTCAAGTATATTCGTTATCACTTTCCGATAAAGGCGACGTTATCGATTATCATTGTTGTAGCACATAATAAACAGAGGAGTTAAACCATTTTTGTTATTCTACGGAATGTCTCCAAAAGTCGGTTGCCTTTTTTGGTTTCTTCTTTGTACGTTATGTAAGTAATGACACTGAACATCGGTGACAGTGGGCTGGAATGAACGACTTCAGTATTGTATTGATTATGAGGGAGGGCATTTTGATCATATTCTGTAAAACTATATAGACATTCAGCCTTGTGGCAACCGACATTGTGATCATATTCTGTAAAAACTATATCGACAGTCTGTGGCAACCGACATTGTGATCATATTCTGTAAAAACTATATAGACATTCAGCCTGTGGCAACCGATATTTTGATCCTATTCTGTAAAACTATATAGACATTCAGCCTGTGGCAACCGATATTTTGATCCTATTCTGTAAAACTATATAGACATTCAGCCTGTGGCAACCGATATTTTGATCATATTCTGTAAAACTATATAGACATTCAGCCTGTGGCAACCGATATTTTGATCATCCTTTGCAAAGAAAAAGCTCAAAACTTTTATATGTGATCTTATACTTTCTAAATATCTTGAAAGTTGTTCAATATTTTAAATTGAAAGTATATACTGCGTGCTTCATCGTTTTTCCCGTTACTTCTTCTCGGGTATCGTTTTGTCTTAATCAAAGTTCGGACACATACGTGCTTCAAATCGTTATCTTTGTGGTGATAACAACAATCTGTTTGTGTAGAAATCAATAGCCGATCCTTCATAAAACAGGAATAAAACATTTATTGTAGCTTATTCTGGTCCTTCTCCACGGTCTATATAAACCCAGAAATAAATCCATGATCCCCTTCACTTTTCATCCTGATCTTTGAATGCTACAGGCCGCGAACTACAAATCCTCGGATTCGACGTCTGAACACTGGTATCCGTTCGGCGTTTCAGTTCTAAATAACTAGTTTTATCAAAATATTTTAAGACACGAATCAAAAATGGAGTTATAAACAATATGAAGCTTTACTTGCTATTGTTCAAATAATACACCAATCATAATAGCTATGTTTGAAGTAAAATATCATGATTGTTCCTCACTCTTGCTGAGGTAAAATAATAATTACAATTATTATTAAATTAAAATAGGCAAACGTGATTGTTGCTTACTTTTATGAGATAAAATAAAAATCTGAATTGTTTCTTATTTAGGTAAAAGAGGAATTATAATAGTTTCTCAAAATTTTGTTAGTGTAAGAAAATAATATTAATATTATTCTTTGCTCTTGTTGAGATATGGTAATATGTATAATGTTTCCTAGTTGAGGTGTAATAATAAACACAATGTTTCCCAGTTGAGGTGTAATAATAAACACAATGTTTCCTAGCTCTAGTTGAGATATAATATTAAACACAATGTTTCCTAGCTAAGGTATAATATTAAACACAATGTTTCCTAGCTAAGGTATAATATTAAACACAATGTTTCCTAGCTCTAGTTGAGGTATAATAATAAGCACAATGTTTCCTAGCTGAGGTGTAATAATAAACACAATGTTTCCCAGTTGAGGTGTAATAATAAACACAATGTTTCCTAGCTGAGGTATAATAATAAACACAATGTTTCCTAGCTGAGGTGTAATAATAAAGACAATGTTTCCCAGTTAAGGTGTAATAATAAACACAATGTTTCCTAGTTGAGGTGTAATAATAAACACAATGTTGCTAGTTCAGGTATAATAATAAACACAATGTTTCCCAGTTGAGGTGTAATAATAAACAGAATGTTGCTAGTTCAGGTATAATAATAAACACAATGTTTCCCAGTTGAGGTGTAATAATAAACAGAATGTTGCTAGTTCAGGTATAATAATAAACACAATGTTTCCTAGCTGAGGTATAATAATAAACACTGTTTCCCAGTTGAGGTGTAATAATAAACACAATGTTTCCTAGCTGAGGTATAATAATAAACACAATGTTTCCTAGCTGAGGTATAATAATAAACACAATGTTTCCTAGTTGAGGTATAATAATAAACAATGTTTCCTAGTTGAGGTATAATAATAAACACAATGTTTCCTAGTTGAGGTATAATAATAAACACAATGTTTCCTAGCTCTAGTTCAGGTATAATAATAAACACAATGTTTCCCAGTTGAGGTGTAATAATAAACAGAATGTTGCTAGTTCAGGTATAATAATAAACACAATGTTTCCTAGCTTTAGTTGAGGTATAAGAATAAACACAATGTTTCCTAGTTGAGGTATAATAATAAACACAATGTTTCCTAGCTCTAGTTGAAGTATAATAATAAACACAATGTTTCCTAGTTGAGGTATAATAATAAACACAATGTTTCCTAGCTCTAGTTCAGGTATAATAATAAACACAATGTTTCCCAGTT
>NW_013669781.1:61376-64811 GCF_000517525.1 Limulus polyphemus
AATAATAAGCACAATGTTTCCTAGCTAAGGTATAATATTAAACACAATGTTTCCTAGCTAATATATAATAATAAGCACAATGTTTCCTAGCTAAGGTATAATATAGTGAGAATACTTGTTCTTCGTCTTCATGTGACAACATACTGATTATCAATACTTATTTTTTTTTACATTTCACGTTCATGTTATTTTCAGAAATTAAATTTAAATCTTAAAATCAAAATGTGATATTGAATGAATTAAATAACTTTAACATATTGAATATTACACCCAGATGACTGCTTACTGACAATTATAGGTGTGTTCTATCTTAAGCTCTTAAGTTTATGAGCATTTTGGCAATAGATAAACACTGTCCTTGACTTTTTGCCCTGGTGATAAAGACAATACAATTTAGCAAGAGCCTGAATGAAAGAGAAACCGGATACTATAGCGATAATATCATGTTGCTCTGTTATTTGTGACTATACAATATTCGTGGATACTTCTGAGGCAAAACAAATCAGTGATTTCTAAAATAGAAAAAACATTATGTCACCTTAAAGTTGCAATTGTCAAACGTCTTAATGATTGAAATAAAATAATTGTTAGAAAAGATACAACAACCACAACAATATTCGAGTCTTCCTTACTGCACCGTTTATGTACCGCATCACAAAGACGTAAATTAACGTTTAAAAACTTGCATGTCCTGTCTAAACTTTGGAATGTATAAAAGTTAAAAAATGTTTATCAATAAATCTTCAAAGTTATATAGACAAATGTTAAAATCCTACTCGGCAGCATTCGGAAAGTTGTATAAGTAAAACATTAATATAGACAAAATTTTAAATTAAAACGCACACCAGTTAAACCTAAGTAAATGAATCTTCATTATATATATAATTATATAGACAAAAATCTTAAATTCAGATGTACAATGTTTAAACCTGTGTAAATGCAACTCCAATCTACATCTATAGTAATAAAAGGGCGTATCTGTAGGTTCGTGTGTGACCACCATAACTCCAAGAGGAAAAATATAGAAACCTGAAATTTTGCACACATACTTGGTGGATTCTGAGGGTGTGCACCTGAGCAATATTACTTATCCACGTGCGTGCACCGTGCGCGAGCGCATCCTTTTGTCAAGCAAGCTAACTAAAAACCACATTGGAAAGAATATGTGACCGATATAGCACCAAGAAAAAAGAACCTAGAAACCTGAAATTCTGCACCCATACTAAGTGAACCCTGAGGGTTTCCACCTGGGTATTATTACTTATCGACGGGTGTGCGCGCATGAGCGAGTGCATCTTTTTATGAGAAAAAAACACATACAAAAGAAATGTGGACTTTTGTGCGCGTATACGCATCTTTTCAATGAGGCAGGCTAGCGAAAAACCGCATATAAAAGAACTGGTTCCTTACATAACAACTTATAATACATAGAAAAGCCAGTGCATTTTGGTAACATTGCGTTCCAACAATGGCTTTAATATCATGTGACTTAGCAATAAAAGTATAACCCAATATTGTTAAGAGGCTATGTGTTGAAAGTATAAAATAAAACGTATAAATTACTAAATTTAAAGAAATGTTTGTTTTGTAATTTGGAGGCTCCGTTAATTAAATAGGTTTGTTTTTTACTATATAAGTTTAAAATCGGAAGACACATCAGAGCGAAGGTTACCTTTATAAACAGGCCACATCCAGTAAAGGAGCAACAAAAGTATATAAGTTATACTTTTATGTTAAAATGGGTTCAGAATACACACACTGACATAGTCATCTAGAATAAATCAACCTATTAACCTGTCTTTAAACCTATATAAACGAAACTACATTAAAACATACTGTCTTTAAACCTATGTAAACGAAACTAAATTAAAACATACTGTCTTTAAACCTATATAAACGAAACTAAATTAAAACATACTGTCTTTAAACCTATATAAACAAAACTTCAAAATAATGGAGATAGAACATTAAATTCCCATAAGCAAAACTGCAAACATATTAATAAAACATATTTATAAACAAAACTTCTAAATAATAGTAATCATGTAATAACAGTTTTTGAAAATGCGTGTTTTTTTATCATTAATAACCCAACCTTTAAGCAACTGGCTTATATTCTTACAGCTCTATAGTTCAGTTATGGCCTGGTGGTTAGGGCACTCTGAGGGTTACTGGTTCGAATCCCGTCCCCAATATGCTCGCCCTTTCTGTCACGGACGTATTAGAATGTGACGGTCAATCATACTCTTCGTTGATAAAGTGTGCACCAAGAGTTGGCGGCGGATGATATTGCTGCCTTCCCTCTAGTCTTTCATTTTCGAATTAGGGACAGCTAATAGCTCTCGAATAGTTTAGCGCGAAATTCTTAACATACAAACAAAGTTGAGTTATTGTCACATTCCACTATTGTAGATGAATTATACAGAAGTACGTGTAATTTATTTCAGAAACGAATGGGGCAAGTACAAAGTAAACCTAATGAACAGCACTCGTGAAATATTTCCACTAAGTGGTGTGCCATCATTTCAGAAAATCGTGGTTATTCTCTCTAGTATGTACATTACTTTTCCTTTACATATCCCAGCCGGCCTGATATATACCATATGGGTCAGTCTACATTGCAGAACACCACGAGAATCTCGAGTTTAAATCATTGTAATCGTTTGAAACACTTTTAGATACATTATAATAATGATTTAAATATATATACACACACAAAAAATACCGTCATTCTGTCTGGAGTTTAAGGAAAACGACGTATTGATGAGGACGTGAGATGGAGACTTAACCAGGTAAACCGAAACGTCCTCTTTCTTATACATGTCCAGATGCGGCTTATAGTAAGCAAGCCTTACAAGTTTCCCAAGCGAAAAAACGCCAAGTTTCAACATGAACACTAATAAGTCTCATAGATAATTTTAATTGAAATTCCAGTGTTTCCGCATGAATCACAGGATTACTGGTTTGTTGTTGTTGTTTTAGTGTTCTCGATCTTTCGAAAATGTTCTTTATCTTTTCACGCTATTTAATTACTATCCTCGAGCGTAGTTCGAGTAGTTTTGATAACTATAAACGATGATTACGTAATAGGTTGTAACTGAATACTATGGTAGGCATGTAACAACATATATAAAGTTTCAGAGCTGAAGCTCGCCTGTCGAAAAAAATATTATCGATTAACAACAACAACAACGATCTTCTCAGTTGATTTCTTTCATGCGGCATTTTTTCGAGGATTTGTTTGTTTGTTTTTGAATTTCGCGCAAAGCTACACGAGGGCTATCTGCGCTAGCCGTCCCTAATTTAGCAGTGTAAGACTAGAGGGAAGGCAGCTAGTCATCCCCACCCACCGCCAACTCTTGGGCTACTCTTTTACCAACGAATAGTGGGATTGACCGTCACATTGTAACGCCCCCACGGCTGAACGGGCGAGCA
>NW_013669781.1:65263-67560 GCF_000517525.1 Limulus polyphemus
CTGCCCACCAGGGGAGTCTTTTTCTTATAAGTACTCTTAGCAAGCGTTTCTTTTTTTTTTCTTTCTTTCTTTTTTTCTTTTTTTTTTTTTGTTGTTGTTTTGTTTTCTCGTACAGAATTTGTGTCCGGCATGGCCAGCTGGTTAGGGCGCTCGACTCGCAATTTGAGGGTCGCGGGTTCGAATTCCGTTAACCCAAACATGCCCGCCCTTTCAGTCCTTGGGGTTATTATAATGTGACAGTCAATCCCACTATTCGTTGGTAAAAGAGTGGCCCAAGAGTTGGCGGTGAGAGGCGATGACTAGCTGCCTTCCCTCTAGTTTTCACTGCTAAATTAGAGACGTGTAGCAGCTATGCCCGAAATTCAAAACAAACCAAACCGTTCAGAACTGCGCGTAAAGTTACACAAGGACTATCTACGCACAGCTATCCCTAGTTTAGAGCTTACAGTCAACAGTATCCACCGCTAACTCGGGGCTACTCTTGTCTGATCGAATAATGGAATTTGATCGTCATTCTTATAACGCACTTACGGCCTCAACATGCGGATAATTTTTTTTTGCGGCAACGGGGTCGCGAACCGTCCGATTCGCAGTCCGAGCACACCAGCAAGAGTGCAGATAGGCTATCGTGTAGCATTGCGTTAAAACACGCAAACCATTATGACATATTTAAACTTTAACCCGTCCCAATATAATGAAGCCGCTTTTAATTTCTGGTCATTTGAAGTTAAAAACGTGCGTTTATTATAACAAAGAAAGGGCTTGTGACGAAACATTATTTTTGGAAATTTCCAAGTTTTGAACTGATACAAATTTTGTCTAATGATTCAGTATTTATTTATTATGAGTCATCATTGATATTAATGTAATTTTGCATAAACTTCCTAAATATATCAGTACGAGTTTATTAATTGGAAGAACTCAAAATGCGCATGCGCAAGCAGTATACTCTGAAATGACTCGCAGGAAAAACAAATGTCTACTTCTTTTGCTGTCGTGAGAATTTAAATGATAAATAATTGTTTTGTTTTCTAGCGCTGTTCAGATGAAGTATGTTTTTGATAATAAAAAGAAAATGAAGGTAAAGAAAAAAAAATATTGAATTTAGATAAACACTTAGTTTTAGATACTGGTGTTTGTCGACAGGCATCCGAACTCAACTTGCCATAGCTAAAAAAACGTAGGTTACATTTCATGTACCTCTGGAAACACACCACCAAACAAAATCTGAAAATCCGCCTTGTAAAAACTATTGTATTGACAGTAATAATAATAATACACGGTTCCGAAGGATGGACATTGATTGACCAAGGGAGATGATGAAAACAAAAAGGAATGCTTGGTGGACATTGACCAAGGGAGATGATGAAAACAAAAAGGAATGCGTGCAGCTGAAACTTGACTTCATGGAGAAAGATATACTGGACTTAGTGAAGTACAAATGTCAGCATCCTCAAGGATCTTGGCATGGAAAGAAAATTTCTTCGGCCTATAGTCAATCATAAACTCATTTTCTTTGAGCACACATGCCGTTAAGATAGTAATCAATTAATAAAGACTATACTAGAAGGCAAGGTGATGATCAGGACCGACGTACTTAATACAAGGATAACATCCAGAAAGCTCGGCATGGCCAGGTGGTTAGGGCACTCGACTCGCAATCTGTAAGTGTTAAGAAAACAACAAAACGTACGAATTCAGCTAATCCTAAACTATGAGTTTAGCCGATCCTGTTGTATTGTAAGGGTTAATTAAAACATTTAAAACTATTTTTTTACTACCACTATTCCTTTAAGCGTATACTTTAAGGTATAGCATATACTGCTATACCTTATCTCCAGAAAGTTTTTTAAGCCTAGAAAAATATCACTTAACCAAATTATTGTATTAACTCTCACTATCTTTGAAGCTTTTAGGTGTTATCTTATCTTGTTTCTCTAAGTCTATCAAATTTTTATATCACATGCAATTACACAGTAAATATATTTGGTGAGTGATAACACAGGCCTGCGATGGTTTTATTGTTAACACAGGCCTGCGATGGTTTTATTGATAACACAGGCCTGCGATGGTTTTATTGCCTTGGTTTTTTTTTTTTACATGTTCTACAGTAATTCCTGTACGCTGAATCCGAAAATGGTATCCATTTTTCTCCATCACGTACAGATTTTTCACAAAACGTCATCACGCAATGCATAAAAGAAAGACCATAACACGTAGTTTTGAGACTAAAAAAAACGTATATTTCACAAAATAAAATCAGGATGAATGAGGATGCATATTTGTTTGACATCAAT
>NW_013669781.1:68309-73596 GCF_000517525.1 Limulus polyphemus
ATCTATGGCCTTCAAAAAGTTGACGACTCTACATGTTTCGACGTTACAACGTCATCCTCAGGAGTAGCGTTGTAACGTCGAAACTTGTAGAGTCGTCAACTTTTTGAAGGCCATAGATAGGCCTAAGTAAAATGTTTTTAATTGTGTACCAGTTTAATGTTGAATATTATTTATGATTTTAAATAAGTAAACCTGTTATGACAATCCCATTTATATACCATCACACATATATATACAGAATAACTCGTTAACCAATCAGAAAAAAATGAAAGTAAGTAAGACTCCTGATGGTTAGATGAAGCTTAACTGCCCTGCCCCTTCTAAAACAAAGTTTGATGGCTAATGGTCTGAATGGTTGCTTATCTTATACAGCTTACTAGACTTTGTGGTTAATCAAAGTACTGATGGTTTCTGTATTCTCTAAGAACTCATCTCCATGCTTTTGTATCGTTATTGGCAAATAGTTTTTGTGTTGAATCTAATTCATGTCCAGCTGACCACCACTGCTGCATATATACCCCTTTTCTGTTGGGTTTGTGAACGTATTTGTATTGAAACTAACTGCTATAATTAAACTAGCTGGTAGGCAGCCCTCACCACTTGTCTCTAACTCTCCTGTTGCTCTCATTTTCTTACGTGTGAGTTAATTCTATATAGACTTACTTTCAATGTCCTACTCCTCTTTGTTTGTTAGACATGCCTCAAAGTGGTCTAATATGTGATATATTACAGTTCCTGTCACATGGGCAAATTACCAGGTACTACAGGAGTCACTACCTCAGGTGGCCACAGCCCCATCCATCTTATCTAAGTTTATGGCTACGTGGTACTGGTTGGTTACTTTATTTCTTACTTTTTAATTTTCTCTACAAGTTATGGGTTCATTGAGGAGTTACAACAGCTAATAGTGCTAGCAGATTAGACTCTTGGATCTTATTTGAAGTCACAAATTCCAAACACTACTTGATAAGAGAGATAACATCTCTCATCCCTAATCTGTGCTGAAGTGGCTCAGTTGGCAGATCTTCAATCAATTTATCCATCAGAAGATTTTAGCAGATCTTCGATCCGTTTACTCGCCAGAAGATTTCGGCACTTTGGCATGACCATACGAATGTTAACAGTACAACATTAACATACCCTGATCACAGCTGCAGTCTACTGTATGTACCTTCTTCTGACTAGTGGTTTAATCTTTCCAGAAGAAAAAAAAAAGGATTTTTGTAAGTTAGAAATAAAACAAGCAAAAGACAGTGAATTAAACAAGGTATAGTGACCAGAGGATAAAATTTTAGTTAAAGGATTCTGATCCTGGTGTCAAAGTTTCTACAAGTTACCTATGGTGCTGTTAATCCGATGATGTAATTACATATAAGTAATTTGATTTTCAGTAGAATGGTAACTAGCTGCTAAATTAACGATCATGAATCCTTGAGAAAGTGTTTCAGATTTTTCAACAGCACATAAAAAAAACAATAATAAAGAGACAAAAATATAGAAATTAGGAGGTAAAGATGGAGATGGATGAAGAGGTGAAATAAAAGTAGAGATTAAACTGAAAAGATTAAGAGCAAATTGCAGAAATAACTTTTCAAGTCTGATTCTACAAAATAACAAAATACCCTTTAGTAGCAGAGTTGGTGCTAACGCAAAGAGAAGCAGCCAATCACACTCACGACAAATTTTGTGATAACAGTCCTATAATGTATGAGGAGTGACTTCTGTGACTCAAGAATCCACTCAGTCCTATAGTGCATGAGGACTGAATTCTGTGACTCAGTCCTTTTCACTGGAGCACTTGTATACAAGGTGATGAATATTGACCCTTTCTGAAATTGGCATCATTTCGTCTATTAAGAAACAGATGTTTAATTGCATGGTTCTAATTTTTAAACTGAGTGAAACCACATTATAGGGAATATGGAAAAGTTTGTTTGTTTTATACACCTTTTACTAAGCTACAGAAAGGGTGTCTGTTCTTAACGATATTTAATTTTGAACTGATAGACTGAGGGAAAGCAGTTGGACAACAGACCTCACCAACAACTCTTTGGTTACTTTGCCTGACAAAATAGTAGGATTTCACCATCACTATTTTAGTTAATCGAGAGGCCAAAACAAAAGAAAGGTTATGGTTAGTTCAAAAGCTCTTGATAATAATCTCTATGTTGCCTAGCCTGATAGTTGTCTTTTACCAAACTCAAGGACACTATCCTTAACTTCTTCTATGGTTTCTGCAAATTCATCATGGTCACCCGCAATTTCATAACCAGACTGAACCATGTATTCCCAAGATTGCTAGAATCGATTGAAAATTGCGATATCTGGACCAGAATAAAACCCCCATACAATCTTTGAAACACATGCCAGGATACGTTCTAAGATATGATGCTAGCATCCCAAATATAGAAGAATCTTGTTTAATCTTTGTTCTCACAGCACACCAGTGACCAGTGGTGCTTTCTATTGTGTCAAAGCAAACTGCCTTTACTCGATCAATGACTTCCACATCTTCCAGCAAATGTGCCACAGCAGAAGTTTCAGCCTCTCCAGTGATAAAATCAACTTTGGAATTCCTAGGAGTTGATTTACAACTTCTTCATACAGGATTGCTGTCATATGACTCACTTGTTCTTTCCCTGTGAGATCCTTAAGGAGCTTGCTGTCTCAGTGAAGTACAAATGAGACTGATAATTTCTTCACGTAAGAGATGTCGAGATCTTTGGACCGAGGAAGAGTTGGTGGTTAACTTCTACACATCATAACCAAGGCTGTGAGCTGTGACAGTAAGAACAAATGTTGCCTTTCTGTCACTTGGCTTAATTCTTTCCATACCTGCTGCGAAATTGGAGTTGCTAATGTTTCTTCTTGCCCTCTTTTTAGGCTTAGAAGATGATGATTCTCTAATTGCCTCTGTATCCTCATCAGTGTTATCCATCGACCTCCCTATCACTGTTATAGAATGATTCCCAACAACTGACAGTTTCATTTAAGGTATACTGCTCCTGCTCTGCGAGCCGTTTCCTGTTCATACTTGCCTCACTTATTTTCTCAGCCCTTGATTCCTTTAAATAACAAGCCTTATCTAGGGGCTCATACATCTACGATGCCCTCTTTCCCTCTGAGCAAAAAGAATGTCATTGTTTTCTTGAATCTTGATCAGGTTAAAGGCATGCCTGTGAGTGATGTCAAACAGGTCATCCAGATTATTGAAAACTCTGCTTAATTAGCTCGCTATGTTTCAGTTTTCTTTTTTGAATTTTTTTTCAGCTTTGCCCATTTTTCAAAAAGCCTCTCCAATTTGATAGCTGCATGATGTTCTGGATGAATTGACATTTGGGACTTGTTATATATATATATATACCCCCATAGTAAATTTAGAAACTACTGCCATGTTATACAGAATATTCCGGCAGTAAAAAGTGAGGGAATGGATTATTCACATATATCGAATGTTTTTGAACATTCTGAATAATGTGGAATATTCTAGAATGTGCAACAATATTCCAGAATGTGCTATAACATCCCATAATATTCTAAAATATTCAGATATAATGCGAGCTACAAGGTAAAATTTTAACAACCTTGTTTGTTAGTAGTTAAGTACAAAGCTACACAATGAGCTGTGCTACATTTCAACAACTGATGGAGTGTGTTCTCTCTCTCTAAACTACCCTGGAACATCACACTTATCTACCTGGATAGCATAATCACACATGAGAAGACCCTGACGATGCTTATAAAGGGCTAAGAAAAAATTATGTATCAATTAAGGAAGAAGCTTAACCTAAGTCATAAAAAATGCGAATTGTCTCATCAACAGCTGGTGTTCCTGGAACATAAAGTTAGCAGAAATGTTCTGTCTACAGACCCATATAACACTGAGTCTGTCCAAAATTAGCCAACTTTAAAGAACCTGCATAAGGTAAGAACATTTATTGGACTGTGCTCTTACTACTGTCATTCTTTTCAAATGATTCTCTGACACATTTCATCCTCTGTGCAAATCACTTGAAAACAAATAAGTTTTATTGGACAGCTGATTGCAAACAAATATTCCACTTACAGTAGAAAAGATTTACCACTATTCCTGTATTAGCATAACCAACTCTTGAGATTCATTTATTTTAGACACATGCCAGTGATTTTACAGTAGAAGATGTGTTATTACAAGTACAATACAGAAAATAGCATGTGATTGCCTTCTATAGCAAGGAAATGAATGCCGCAAGAAGGAGGTATTGTGGTAGTCGAAAAGAGCTACTAAGTGTTCTTCGAGCCGTCATTTCCATCATTACCTTCATGAACAAAAGTTTACACTCTTGAAAGATCACACAGCATTGAAGTGGCTAGTGAATTTTGGAATACAGAAGGCCAGATAGCAAGATGTCCCAGAAACTTTAAGAGTATAACTTTAACATGGTGCATCACCCTGGATAGAACCATTGAAATGTTTCAATGGTTCTATCCAGGGTGATGCACCATGTTAAAGTTATACTTTGAGTATAACTTTAACATGGTGCATCACCCTGGATAGAAGTATAACTTTAACATGGTGCATCACCCTGGATAGAACCATTGAAATGAGTATAACTTTAACATGGTGCATCACCCTGGATAGAAGTATAACTTTAACATGGTGCATCACCCTGGATAGAACCATTGAAATGAGTATAACATGCACCATGTTAAAGTTATACTCATTCCAATGGTTCTATCCAGGGTGATGCACCATGTTAAAGTTATACTCATTTCAATGGTACTATCCAGGGTGATGCACCATGTTAAAGTTATACTCATTTCAATGGTTCTATCCAGGGTGATGCACCATGTTAAAGTTATACTTCTATCCAGGTGATGCACCATGTTGAAAAACCCTGGATAGAAGTATAACTTTAACATGGTGCATCACCCTCGATAGAACCATTGAAATGTTGATGATATAAACTGAAGCCCATGAGATAATGAATAATGCAAACATGTGAAAAGAGGGAAGCATGAGATAGTAAACAATCAACAACAGAGTATCCAGGATGGGACATCCATTCCCGATGACCATGTGTTAAAGAAGAATGCAAACACTGTAAAAGAGGGGTATACGAGACAGTAAATTATTAACCTAAAGTACAACAGTCTAAAGGCCACGACAGAACAACGTCAAATAATGCTGAAGAACTAATGTGGTCCAACACACTCAACTGAAACATTATCAGGTAAATAATGGCTGGAGACGGCTTAAATGGGTAATGAAGAAAAACTTTAATATAAGTTTAACATGACAGCAAAT
>NW_013669781.1:74456-86344 GCF_000517525.1 Limulus polyphemus
ATAAACCCTTATGGCAAACTTTATATAGCCTGAAGACAAAGACATACTGAGTACAGTAGGGTTTTAATGCCTACAAGAGGGCATATTATGTCAGAAATTGGAAAATATTGGACAGAAACAAGATCTGCAGTTGGTACTTCCACAGTCTCTACATTCTGAAGCACCTATCATCTCCACAACCTTCAAATATCTGAACACTTTAGTAATAAGAATATAGTAAGAGAATGATCACATTGGGTTGATTGTTAGGGACCCGTGGAGAATTGGTGAAAAGCATTTGAACTATGCTATGAGCAAAAATGTCCAAAACAGAAACAGCAATAGCAGCTACACCAGTACTGTGTTGGACCTCCACATAAGAAAGTTGTTGTCAAATTGCTGACACAGAATAACATTAGGAATAAATACACCACGGTTGTAATGGACTATTTGATCACATGACCAGAAGTTCATGTTATTTCTAACCGGGAAACGGAAAATTCCAAGAAAACTCGTCAATGAATTAGTTTCAAGATTTAGTGTGTCTATAAAACTTCATTCAGATCAGGGACAGAACTTTACATCAGCAGAAATGTGTTAGACCCTTGGAATAAAAAATACCAGTACAACAGCCATTCATCTATCTTCTGATGGCATGGTGGAGAGATATAGTAGTACACTTTTAAGTCAGTTAGATATTCATATGAATGAACGTCAGAAGTAGTAAACTCAAGATCGTTCACTGCTACTTATGAGTCATCAAGCAGTAGTACATAAAGGAAACACGCCATCATCATTGATGTTTGAGTGTGAACTTAAAGTGTCATTGGGTCTTTTGTACCCACATGTGGAGAATAGCAATTCAACAGTCTTACACGGAATATCCAGAGAGATTAAGGAACACAACTCACAACATGCATGACCCTACCCAGGAAAGACTTAAACCAGTGGATCACCAAGGATAGAGTCACCATAGGGTTCACTTAATCACCTACCTATAGAGAACTCCCCCAGTGATAAGACAGCACATGATAACAAGAGACAAGAGGTCATTCCATCTAGATACCATAAACATTTGGTGAAGGGGGAATTTTAATGTACTGTTTTATTTGTATATTAGGATTGATTAAAGGACATCACAATTCAGGAAGGGACAGTGTTGCAAGCTCTAGTTTAAATATTTTAATTCAGATCTAGAAATTTCATGAAAGTTGAGAATCTAGAAATTTCGAGTAGTACATAGAAATAAGAATTGAATATATACATTTCAACTTCACTTAATTAATGAGTAATGTGATGAGTGATTCGGTTAATTGTCAGTTAGTGACTTGGTCAGTTGGTGAGAAATATTGCGATTCAGTTAATTAGTCAGCGTGTTTGTTATTTATCGAATAACGGAGAAACTATGCATGCATTATTCATGAATTATGTGTATATTAGTTTCGGAGTTGCTGTTGAAATGTTGTTTGTGAACTTAGGCCTGTATCAAATATTATTGACAAATGTATTCGTTTTCATTACGTGGACTGGACTTCGCATTATTTTTACCAAAAAATCCAAATGTACCTGCCCAATGATAGAACACGTCTTAACACTATTTTACACACATGTTAAGTTTTATAACTGTCACAGATCAATGTGGTTTATTTTTTCGTATAGTGATAACAGGGCTAAGATGAAAATTATAGGGAGCACCACGTGATTTCTGATAATAAGTCATAGCATAATACTGTGAAGAGCTTCCGAAACAACCAGTATTTCATTAGTCCATCTACGTTCAGGACTTTTTTGATGCATTTCCCTACTATGTTACAATGACAATAATGTGTTTACTTGCTTTTTTTTCTGTTGTTTTTCTCTTAGTAACTTTTGTGGGTGGTAATACTTTACACGTTTATCAATGAACACCGTTGTTTATATATATATATCAGAAAATCTAAAAGAGATAGATAAATTCTAGATAAAAAAACAACAAAAGCAATCTTGCAGTTAAGAAAAACTAAAGCTATCTATCACGTGCCACTATGACGACGCCAAACTTATGGGCTCCTTCAACTCCCCAGGTCCACGCGCGTGAAGTTAAGTTTCAACAGCGGGTGAGGTGAACTTACCAACGTGGATAATACAGAGGCCAGCAAAAAGTTCAATTAAGACTAAAGTACACTCTTTATCTTATCTTAAAGAAAGAAATTAAAATGGCACAACATTTCGTGTATTCCAGAGTCTGCTGAACTTTGGCTTGTGTGAAGAGCAGATATGTGAAACAAGAAGCACTTTTCTGTTAGAGCTGTAAGAGTAGACGTACTGATGACAGCAGTAAGCAACGCCAACATTTTTCAACTTTCTTCCTGGATGGCAAAAATTACGTCATTGATACTGAACATGATGCGGAAGGGTAAGAACATTATAAACGCATACCGTATTTTTCGGTGTATAAGACGCACCTTTTTTTTTTACCCTAAAATTTGATGTCAAAATCTGCTTGCGTCCTATACACCGAAGGTATGAATACTATATATGTATATATATACGATATACACAAGCCATGTGTAAATATAATTAAATAGGCATGCATAGTTTAGTTCAATTGAATGTGTTATTGATAACAATAGTAGTTTTTTTCTTTTGTGTTTAGAACAATATATACTAATTTCTAAAGTATCAAATTGAATTTTTGTTCAATAAAAATCTTTCAAGTGCGACTGTAGCTTTTTTTCCCCCCAAAACTTTGTCTTCAAAATAAGGGTCCGTCTTATACACCGGTGCGTCTTATATTCCGAAAAATACAGTAGGTAGAAGAAATAAGTGCTTACTGAAACACACGTATCTATAGACGTTTCATTTCTACATAATTATTCATTCATTAATAACGTTTGTTAGATTAAAATAGTTATTCAGTCGACCCAGTCGTAATGTATCGTTAATTTAAGACGTTAAAGCATATGTATGTGTGATTTAAATATGTTTAGCATATTTCTTAATTATTATATGAAATTAATAAAAATAACAAAAAACCGATATCTAATCTTTATGCCTTGTTTAATTAAAACTAGAATATGCTGGACATGTCTTTATTTATGGCCACTATAGGAGTCTTTTCTAACCGGTTATGTGTAACATTTTGGAATGTCGGGCCGTTCACACAAAATTCGTTGTAACCTGTAGCAACAGTCTGATAGTAATTGCGTGGTCTTGTCAGTACTGGATCAGATTGTTTACCACGAGTTTCAACATCAAACTCTATTTCAAAATGTTACTAACAAGGGCTCTGTAATTGTGTAACCAAGATGACGTCACACTTTCTAGAAAATAATAGTGTTTTTCTGTAACAACAATTACTTTTAACTGTTTCTTGTTACCGTAACAGTCATGCCACGTCGTGAAGGATAACCGATACAGATTTGTGTTGAAAATTCCGAAACGTATCACAGCTCATCAAACGAACAACGCCGACGCCAATAACAGGCAGTAGTACAGATTAAAGTCAGCAGAGGTACGCACGTATTACGTAACAGGAAATCAACGAACCTCTACAGTAGCAGGCTGGTAGTTACACGTTTCTAGAAGATACAACTGTACAAGAGGCGAGCAACTGGATACCGTGTTTCTTTGTCGCTAACGTGTATGGAGAGTCAACATTGAACAAAACGATTTTACCGAGACCGGTGGAAGTGAAAATACACGCGTAGTGATTACATAATTCAACAATTAATATTTAAGACCTCAAAATAAGACACTGTTTCACTTAAAACTGTCAATAGCTAAAAGTACACCAATAAACATCGTTCGCACAAATGGTCGAAAGAAACATTAAGGCTACATGTTTGAAAATAAACACAACCGTTATTTAGAAATGGACCAAAGTCCTTTGTGTCCTGGTGAAATAGAACACAAACAGATCGTCAAAACAGAATATCTTCCCTTGTCTTGTGAAACGTTCAAGAATTTTGAGTCACTGAAGGTACAACAAAGTAGAAATAACAAAAACTTATCATTGGCTTCGTCTAATGGTATCTCTGTTCCTTCCGCGGATGATAACCTTCTCTTGTGGAGAACATTGGAAAGAAGTCGCGGTTCGAACCAGGAAGTGCTTGAATCATATGATATAAACTCACCTTTATATCCCACTGATAGCGACATCATCAAGGTACTAATAAGAGATATGATCGATACGGTAGTTCGTGTGGCTGCATCAAATCCTTGTACAAAACGAACTTGTGGTTTTGATGACTTGGAGAATGATGCTATTCGTAACATTAAGTTTGAATTTACTTATAAGAACAAAGACACTGAAAATCGCCATTCTTTTCGTGAGAACTGTGAAAACCAAAAACAGGGCAGATCGAATAATAGAGGAACAAACCACAGATGTAACGTGTCAACCAACTCCAATGCGAAAACGTATAAACACATCCCAACTGCTTCAAAACGATTGAAATTATCCGTAAACGACGGGCAAAGACGGTTGGTGGATAATCGTGACTTGGAACATCAATCGAAATTTAAGAACAGAAGTGAGTTGAACGCAGAAAGCAGCTCTGGTCATTCTTCTAATTTGAAAGTCGAGCCTGTAACATACAACAAACTTCTTAGTCCTAAACTCATTTATGAAAGAAACGTCTCAACTTTCGAAAATAAACGATCCTTTGACATTTCAAGTGATGAGGACCCTAACGAGCTCATCATATGTGAAGAATCGCGAGTTTCTGCCCATCCTGGCCTTGAGTTGCAATATATTAGTCCGAGACAAAGGGGTACGGTTCTTCCCGTAGGTGGTAAACATGACACCAGAAGCACAGAGAACAAAGACATAATTATAAGAAGTGTTAGGACAAAACACGATGTTCCACTAAGCACTTTTCAGCGTGAAACCGACACCAATCTTTTAGATTCTGAAGCAAAGAACAAAAAACATCAACTCAAAACTCAAAGGGAAGGCGTTCGAAATGATCGAAAAATTAGACCACTTTTCTTTTTCGGTGAAACATTTTGTCCAGAAAACAGTGGAAATGTTCTCAGAATAAACGACTCTAATTGTCACGAGCTCTTGAAGAGATGTAGTCTTAGCAATGACTTGAGGATAAATAATCTCACGAAGAAGCCAAAGGACCACAACTTGGTAAATGAAGTTTCTCGTATTTCTTCAGAGGATAGCGTATTTACTAACGAAAAGCTACTTAGTGGAAGGTAGGCTTATATAATGAGTTATTCATATAAAAAAAGTAATTTTTTTGTTGCGAATAACTTGTAGACCTCTAAAGCTATCTGTTTGTTTTGAATTTTGCGCAAAGCTACACGAGGGCTATCTGCGCTAGCCGTCCCTAATTTAGCAGTGTAAGACTAGAGGGAAGGCAGCTAGTCATCACCACCCACCGTCGACTCTTGGGCTACTATTTTATCAACGTATAGTGGGGTTGATCGCCACATTATAACGCCCCCACGGCTAAAAGGACGAGCATGTTTGGTGAGACGGGGATTCGAACCCGCGACCCTCAGATTACGAGTCGAGCGCCCTAACCACCTGGCCATGCCGGGGCCTTACTGAAGTACATACACCATTTATTAGTTTTTGGCACCTGGTAAATTGTTCAGTGGTCTGTGTGGAAATTGTGCTCTAGAACTTGGAATGCCATTCAAAGCCTCTTGCAACTGAATGAGTTCTAACCGTGACAGGATAAATAGGCCTAAAAACCTGGTTTCATACTCGTGGTGGGCAGAGTATAGATAGCCCATTGTGTAGCTTTGTTACCTGTTATCATTATAAATTAATGCTGAAATCTGGTATTTTGAATATACATTTCAAGCAATAACGAAGTAGCTCCCCAAAGAAATTAATACAGGTGAACCAAACTACTGCCAAAGTTTCTATAATACAGTGTTTTTGAAAGCAAAAGATAAACTTTTATCATTAATGTACCTACTAATTTCATACAATCTAATTGGTTGAAGAAAAAAAAAAGGATTAAATGCTTCGTTCAAATATCAGGTGAAGTTCTGTTTGTGATTTACAAATTCTTAAAAAAAAAAAGGTTACTACGACAACTTAGCATGTAACTGATGGATGCTTTTTATATGTTTAACTGTTAGGAGAATATTTACCCCAATCATCGAAAGCTACTTTCAGTCTTCACTCTCACACCGATGTCGTAAAGTAACTGCAGGAAATATGTGATGGCAAAATTATATGTCAACTATGGTAACTCGTTTGTTCCTATACAAATCTTTAACCTAGATTGACTGTACTTTTGTAGTTAGTGAGTGAGTTAGACCTTCAGAGAACAAATAGAAAAACCTGGGTCTTTAGACGGGATTGGTTTTCTGAACGCTAGTGCTGCCACCATTATAGATACATTTTACTACCACGGTTTAAATCTGTAATCAACATGTTAAACTTAAAAGAAGAAAAAATTTATTCTTTCGCCTATGTTATGCTTAAGAAACTATAACACTAAGACTCCATTACCTTTTTACACCCCCCCCCCCCCCAGTAGCTCAGCTTATAAGGCTAAAATCCGGGTTTTAGATACCCGTGGTGGACTCGGCATAGATAGCCCATTGTGTAGATTTGCGCTTAACAACGACATAAATAAAACCACTGCTTATTATTATTAATTAATTCATACAAATTTCAAGTTGTTACTTTTTTTTTTCTATATCACTAATGTGTCACCAAAGCAGTTATCTTGTTCTTTCTCCGTTACACACATTTACGGGAACAACTGGCGATAACACTGGTTAAGGAGGAGCCATGAAATGTGGCATCGCATAGGAAAACACAAAGTAGGCTTAATTCGTGTTAGGCCTAAGTTCTTGCATTTTTCTTGTTCAGTCAGTCATACAGAAGCAGAGCTACCAACACTCGTGCATTGAGCGTGAGACTCGCGTGCCTGGGCATATATATTCTCACGCTCACACTCATTAGTGAAACAACAAAACAAACCTCACTTGTTGGTCAAATTAGCAGGTTTTTATAAAGAATTGTGGTTGATCTCCCAGCTGGATTTAGGTCAAATTCAGCATCACATCGACCAAGGAAAAGCACCAGATAGCGACATTTTGCTTTATGGAATAAACAACTATATCGGGAAACATGCCTCTAGACCCTCCCCCACCCCTAGAATGCAACAGTCTTCGGCGCTCACAGTAATAATTTACCGTGTGCTACAATTTTACTTTTTTTCGAAAGTCCTCTCAAACAGATTCCTAAACGTTGGCCCCCTGTATAAGCCTTTGGAAATTGTCAACAATCAATTACAACCTGGATAGCTGATACAATCTCTGAAAACTAAGGTAAGAGAAACCTTACTACCCAGTCCAACAAGGCCAGAAAAAGTTAAACCCAAATATTAAACTAATCTTTTGGCCTAAAAGTCCTATTCTGAAATAAAAAAACAAACATTTAGAATTTAAAGTTGCTTTCTACTATATTAGTTAGAAGTTCAAAATATGATAGTAAAGGCCTAGTAGAAAACAAACTTACTTTATTATTACTTAACACTTATATCAATAACTAGATGGAGTACCCGTCCCCTGGACGGAAGTTATGTAAATTTATGATTAATTAAAGGTTATCTTTGGAGATGAAAAGTTGCTTCCCCTATATGTAATCGTAAAAAAAAACGTCCATTAAAAACTTCAAAACAGAAAATGTGAAACTGAAAATTTGCATGTATCTCCGCATGGACCCAATAAACCTTCTTGCCAGATTTGGTAAAGAACCATCAACAGGGGGCGAAAGTAGTAGTAAAAATGCCCACTAAAACCGCAAAATTGAAAAGTTGTATGTACCTCAGTATGAACCTCCATACCAATTTTGGTGAAGATCCATCCACATCCTGCGAAGTAGTTACATCGACAGACAACAGGCAGTACTATTATATTTATTTAGATTCTTTTGAAAACAAATTTTTCATCTATACATCCTCCTGACAATCACAAAACCTTTGAAACTATATTTCAATACTTGAAGTATTATTAGATAACGTTTTAAATGTTTATTATCTGTCAAAGGGCGCTGAAAGCAAATATAATTTTTAATGAGCATTCTTGGTAAATTAGAAAATATTGAATGCAATTTAGCTACATTTTATGCACCTTATGTTAACCTTTTTTTGTTTTCTTCCTTGTCAAGTACAAAACTGCACAATAAGCTATTTGTGCTCTGCCCACAAGAGATATCGAAACCCGATTTTTATTGTTATAAGCCAACTGACTAAACGCTGAGCCACTGGAGTAGGCTTTGTACACATTATGTTAACATAAGTTCCTGAAACAAATTTTATCAGTTCAATTCTTTACAATAATAATATTTATCAGTTTCTTTAATGATCTAACTGTTTTTATATTGTTGTTTGTAAATTCTTTACAATAACAATATTTATCAATTTCTTTAATGATCTAACTGTTTTTATATTGTTGTTTGTAAATTCTTTACAATAACAATATTTATCAGTTTCTTTAATGATCTAACTGTTTTTATATTGTTGTTTGTAAATTCTTTACAATAATAATATTTATCAGTTTATTTAATGATCTAACTGTTTTATATTGTTGTCTGTAAATTCTTTACAATAACAATATTTATCAGTTTTTTTAATGATCTAACTGTTTTATATTGTTGTTTGTAAATTATTTACAATAATAATATTTATCAGTTTCTTTAATGATCTCACTGTTTTTATGTTGTTGTTTGTAAATTCTTTACAATAATAATATTTATCAGTTTCTTTAATGATCTCACTGTTTTTATACTGTTGTTTGCTGGGAAAACTGTGTATCAGGATTTTTTGAGATTTTTAGCAAACAACAACAACAAAAAAACAAAACAATAAAAGAACAAAAGTAGTTGTTATTGGCGAGTTTGCCCCCTAGTAATAGCAGTTAATAATGGCAAGCTCTGGAAGTCAAAATGCCAGGTTTTAACCAACAAAATTATAAAGATATTTGTTAACTTGAAGTCAAGAATTAATTAGAACATTTTATAGTTCTAAACGTAATATTTCCTAATTTATTTAGAAAATAAAAGTAGTCACTTTTAAAATTTAAAATAAAAAAGTCGTGTATTATGATTTAGGCCTAACTAAAATGTATATTGTAAATAAAATTTACAATGTCTGTTATCCTCCAGTCAACATTACGAACGTTGAAAACTGTGTACATTGTTAAGCCTTATGTTTCAGTAAAGTTTCGTCTTCTGAGTTCTTTATAGTCCTAGCTACAGCATTAGGAAAGTGTCTATAATGTCATAAAAGTTCATTAACGCTACGATTGAAACCTTTTCTATGTGTGATTATTTAGTTTCTAATGAACGAACGTTTTGCTTCACTTGAAGAATTTATCAAAACCTCTGCATAGTTTTAGACGATATGTTTTTTTCCTCTAATTTCCTCTAATATCTAATTCAATTTTTAACCTAGCGGAAAAGTAACACCTCTGAAAGAGACCATGGTAACAAATGGAAATTTACGATCACCAAGTGTAGACAACAACCGACCAATAAAAGCTACGGATGGTACTAAAAACCGAAACAAAAGCGTAATGTTCAAGCAACATTCTAACAAAATCCACTCGTTATTCCGCGAACCTCAAGATGAAGCGATCGACCTAAGTAAAAGAAGAAACGTTGGTAAGACTAATGATACCTAATATTAATGATCACATGACAAGAAGTGTACATTGTACGTCAAACTCGTGATTAATGATTTTATCTTTTCGTAATTTTATCTTGATAAAATAAGTACACGTTCCATTAACTTCATTATATTTCTATACAAATTTCAACTCTGGAAGTAGGTTAACAGATACGAGTGGCAATCACGATGCGACTTAAAATATGTTTCACTATTTCACTAGGTTAATTGATGTCTTTAATTTCGAAGTTTGTGACAATCCAGTTTAAACCACTGACAATAAAATAGTATAAACTCCAACTTGATTATTAAAATAATGGAAGTTTCGTGTTTTTTTTTCCATACGTTTGATATAGAAATGTTTCTAATATATCTAAGTCTGCAAATAATAATATTAATTTTCTAGAAGTATTGATAAACATGAGAATAAGACAGTATATTTAGATTCACCCATATACTATTACGTAAGTTACTTTTTTATACAAGATAAAAAAAGGTTTTAATCAGTTTGTAGTTAAAGACAAAAATGGCGGATTTTCATGCTCAGTATTGTCAGAACGTAGATATATATAAATATATTATAACAAATATTTGGGAAATTAAATAGAAAAGTTGACAGGTGAATCGAATCTCTCTCTATATATATAAAATACCGTAGATCTGTCGAGAGGATGAAGAAAAAATAGTTCCTCGAACTGTGATACAAAACAAGTGATTAGTAATACGTTTCACTTCAAAGAAAATATGGAATTATCAATAAGGGGTCATTAATTTATTTATTTAAAACAAGTGACAAATAACATGTCACCTCTAACGAAAATATGATTTTAATAAAAATATATTATCAATAAGGGGTCGTTCCTTTATGTAGTTAAAACAAGTGACGAATAACTTGTCAATTTAAACAAAAATATGACTCGTATAAAAATATATTATCGATAAGGGGTCGTTCTTTTATTTAGTTAGATATCTTTTTACAATTTTGGTACCTAATCTTAGCGGAAATATCAATTACGATAATCCGAAGTGTAGTTAATACTAAGAAATTCAATACATTTAGTATAAATAACAATTAAGTCCATGTTTGTAGTTTCATAAAGGAAGATTGAAGCCTGATTCAAGCTCATTTTGGATTACTGTTTGTTTTGTTTTTTTTCACCGTTTTTCGTCTTTGGAAAAACTAGCAAGTTGTGACCTTTTATTATAATTGACCACATTATTTTCACCTTAAAATCATTCGTGGGAAAACGTTAGTTTAGCACAGACGACCTTAATGACAAAAGACGAGGTACTGAATGTGAAAATGTATAGTATTCGGTAAACATCGTGTATTCTCTCATTGATTAATATTGTAAACTTTATTGTTAATTGTGTAGATTTCTTCTAGTCTCTGACGTTCTATAGATATTTACGAATATTTTGTAACATCCTCTCTCCAATTAATATGAAAAATATCCATAATCAAGATTTATATTTCGATTATTCCTTATCCTGACGTGCTTAATATTAGTCGGGCTCTCTGGGCATAGTCGTCCCTAATTTAGAACTGACAGACTATATTTCGGGTGAATCCGCTCTTTGGAAGCAGGCAGAAGACACTAATAAATACTCGAGTGAGTTATCTGACACGTCATGCCATTTAGCACTATTTTAGTGTTAGGTGATTTTTTTATTCTCTTTTCTTAGTCTTAGTAAGTTTCGCCCTCTAGTGTCTAAACACCGAGATAAATTGTTTTTGTTTGTTTGTAATTAAGCACAAAGCTACACAATGGGCTATCCGTGCTCTACCCAGCACGGATATCGAAACCCGGTTTCTAACGTTATAAATCCGCAGAAATACCGTTGTGCCACTAGAGGACGGCTGGAAGGAAAGCATCTATATTGAACAGCACGATCTCAACGTACAGAACGCGTTTTTGCGTGTCAAAGGGTCGCGAACCAGAAATCCCAGGATTAACGGTTCAGGCACGCTAACCACCTAGTCATGTCCAGCCCCGTATTGGGAAGATAAACCAAAAAAAAAATAAAAAAAATAAATGCTCAACGCAATTGTAAAATTTAAGACCAGTGTTACTTAAATTAACCATTACAAAATTACATGATTTTTTTTTTTTCAGTTAAATTTTTAACTACAATTTTTAACCACAAACTACACCTATCCTGTACACTCCACCAATATATATATGAGGCTTAGTCTCATGCCTTCGATTTGTCTGTTTCCAGGGTTACTGATGAGGGATGGAATTCCCCGAAACCAATATAACTCAGTCTCAAGTGGAG
>NW_013669781.1:87323-88530 GCF_000517525.1 Limulus polyphemus
GTATTGAGTTTGTTTGTTTGTTTTTAATTAAGCACAAAGCTACACAAGGGCTATCTGTGCTCTGCCCACCACGTGTATCGAAACCCGGTTTCTAGCGTTGTAAGTCCGCAGACATACTGCTGTGCTACTGGGGGGCGTTGTATTGGGAAAGAATAAACTAGTTTTATTTAAGAAAGAACTTGTATCGCTAAAGTTTCTTCGGAAATAATTTTTACGGAAAATTAACAAACGAACAGAGACGTAACAATATGTTTTATTTTATTGCATCATCTAAATGGGTTTAGAAAATCCATTACTTATAAAGAAGGGGGGGCGTTTATTCATATATTCCTGCTTTAAATTCAAGCAGCGAACACTAAAATGAGTAATACATAAAAACATTTATTGGCCAGGAATCACTAAGTAATTTTGTAATGATTAGGTTAAGTGGTATTGGTCTTAAATTTTACAACTGTTTGTGCTTTTTTTGAGCATTTTTTTCACGTTGCTCTTCCTAACACAGGGTTGGACGTGGCATAATGGCTCGCGACCTGTTGAAGGACCATACTGTTGACTTCCTTCCAGTCAATCAGCAGTACATAGAGAAGTCTTTGCGTAGTTAGCCCTTCTGTAGCTTTGCACGAAATTATAAAATAAACAATCGTAAAATAAACTTTAAAAAATGTTTTTTTTCCCTTTAATACTAAGTATTATCCCTACATCTATTCAGATATATTTATAGGACATATTTAACTAAGAAATAATAATAAGAACCGAACAGATTAAATTGAATTTGACAGATATATATCTAGTATAAGAAAATGCCTCGCAGGGTTCCATTTCAATAGAATAACAACCTTTGAAAGACATCACACGACTGTATTGCTATAACCCGATCAACATCGTGTTCTGAATGAAGATTTAAATACTTCAATTATTAGCAATAACACATAAACTTGGTTAATCGAAATGTTTTTAAAACTTATTATGCTTTGTTTCCCGAGAACAGTTGAAGAAGAACCGTATGGTAACGTGTCTTCTTTGCTTATCAATTTCAGTTGAGAATTACCGTCCGCCAACAACTTCACTCGTCACGATGGAAAGTGAAGATGAAGAACACTTAACGAAAGAGAATCTGCAAAAGAATTCAGCTGATCCATGTTCTGCCAGACCGACTGGTTTGAAAATCAAAGATAATCTACAAATATATTCCAACCCTTCAGGAACA
>NW_013669781.1:88709-90152 GCF_000517525.1 Limulus polyphemus
CAGGAACAGGTGTTTTCAGGAAGACTGCCGAAAGCCATTCTTCCAGTTCACAGAGCAGTGTTTTGGAAGAACCGAACGTATGTCTGGACTCAATGGTAGAATCCAGTGATCCAGTACCACGTAATCTTGAAGCAGAAATAAAGGACTTTTGTCGAGAGAGAAACAAGTCTCGTGATGAGGAGAATGACACGGAAAGCGAAGATTTTGACCAATCTTTTAAAGATGAGCTTCTGTCAACTTACCAAAGAAAATCCTGTTTACGGTTTGTTAGAGAACGAATGGAGGTATTAAGAAAAGAGATTTCTGACTTGGACTCAAAGGCTATTGAAAAAGAACGAGAAAAATTATTAATCCTTCAACATCGTAAACGTAAACAAGAAAAGCTAAATCGAATAGAAAAACAGCAAGAAATCATATCTCAAGTGCGACAACTGCGGTTATCCAAACACCATTCGCAGTTTGCCGTTCCTCACTGTAATACATCTGAGACCTGTGCACGAGATTTCACAGAGCAAGAACTTCCTCTTTCAAGAGATGATAGTGTAGCGCAAATTCGTTGTTCATACTCTGGTCAACAGCCTGCTTTACACGACTCGTTATTAACAGAACGAGACCGTTCTAAGAACGTTGAAAACGTAAAACGTGACACTTTGTCACCAAACCTATCAAGTAACCGCTCGGACAGTGACGGTGATACCCATAAAGTCACACCACCAGTGGATACTGAGTCTCCGATTTCTGTAATTGGTAGTAATGTCTCAAGTGTTAGGAATGTAAGCTTCAGACCAACAACTAATGTAGTAATTCCTCAAACTTCCAAACCCAGTGAGTCAATTTTTTCTCCAGGAAAGTCAAATTCGCCTAATCAAATAACCAAAAGAAATCCATCAGTGGTCTCTATTAAAGAAGATTCCCAGACATTAAACAGCTATCAATCAGGTACTAACACCACTTCTGAACCACAGCCCTCGTTTTTACAGTCCAAACGTTTTAGGGATCTTCGTCCTAAACTGCCATATTCAAGTGAATTTCCTACTACTCAAAATAATTTGACTAACGGCCATGAAAGCAAGAATATAGAATATCATACAGAAAGTTTTTTGCATAACAACCAGGTCGGAAAAGCTCCTAGACTCAGTGTTCATTACAATTCTCCTTCATCAGCGCCACCTTTTGTTAGCATTTATTCCGAAAATCAACGGTCATATTTACCACTTGGAAAGAACTGTTGGGATTTCGTTACAGAATGCGCTAAAGCTTTCACAAAGCAACATTCTTCAAAATCATTAAGCGCATTTGACCCCCAACAACGAACTGCAGTTCCAACCCAAAGTAAAGCAGAGAAAAAGGTACGTTATTCTAACAAGCGCGTCTCTTAGTGTTTCTTTCAGAGACAATAGGGCCTGGCACGGCCAGGTGGTTAGGGCGCTTGACTCGCAATCT
>NW_013669781.1:90372-93987 GCF_000517525.1 Limulus polyphemus
AAACTGAAGAAACAACAGAACAAATGAAAAACACTAAACCAATCAATGATCAAATACAGGAATTGACAAACAAATTAACAGAGGCAGTCACACACATATTTAGCATATTCAAAGAAAAAATATAATAACCCCCCCAAACGAAGAGAGTTGCATCGCACTAATCACGAAAATAGCACTAGAACAACTACTACCACAGAACACAAATACCAAGCAAACATAAGGCTACACACATATATAAGTTGAAAACATAAACGGACATGGCCCTGAAAAAGGAAAGTAGCAATATGATTTCAACAAATCAAATCAAACCAGCCAACCAAAACCAAAACCCAAGAAACATATAATACCAGCACAGAAGGGAGGAAGAGGTCTACTAGAATCTGACCCTCCTAGGTCGTAAAACGACCTAAATTCCGATCCAGAGAGTTTGTTTGTTTGTTTTGAATTTCGCGCAAAGCTACACGAGGGCTATCTGCGCTAGCCGTCCCTAATTTAGCAGTGTAAGACTAGAGGGAAGGCAGCTAGTCATCACCACCCACCGCCAACTCTTGGGCTACTCTTCCGATCCAGAGAGAGAGAAGGTAAATATAAAGAAGACTTATGAAACAGCTTACGTCATGCAACTTTAAAAACAAATAGGTTTCAGTTTCAGTATTATACACAACCGCGGAACTCTGTAGTCCTATAAGTATTTATGCAGATGTAACATTTCATTGTTATGTAAGTAAAATGCAGAGTTACCAGTTCATCGTGTATATAAAGCATTAGAACTAAAAGTGTATGGTGGATTATGACAGAAATAACAGTTTTCTTTGAACTCGAACTTTCTAGACATTCCAGTAATTTTTTCTGGCTTTTTTTTTTTTAGCCAAGGCTTATTTATTTTTTTATGCCTGACCTTGGTGTGTGTTAACTAATATTCATTCAGATATTCAAAACTTTTTAATGTTACTACTAAATACTAATGCAACTTGTTTCAAATAAACTTACATTTTAGGTAACATATTTTCGGAATTTTCAAACCTCATTCGTGTACACCATATCGAGTAATCTCAGTACAATTCCCAATATTACTTTCTCAAAATAAAGAGTAATTTTGTTGTTAATCGCAAAGCCACAATGGGCTATCTGTTCTCAGCCCATCGCGAGTAACTTCTAGCGTTATAAGCCCTCAGAATTGCCACCAGGAAAGTAAAGAATTTAAATAGGCTACGAAGGTTAATTTTTCTGCTCCATCAACAGTTTTTGGGACCTTCATTTTCTCAACTTTATTCTATTGGAGTTTAGCCAAACATTTTTAACTACGTGGCACGTTAATACTGTAGGCAGGCTGACAACGAGCGACAATAATTATAATAACTGTCACGTAATTAATGTAATATTTCATTTGTTATAAACAAAATATTCATTGCATTTCATTCGCAGATAGACGAAAAATACTTAAACAGGATATACGTTGTTGGTAAATAAAGCTGGATTTTACAGCTGGTTTCTAATGAAAAAATCTTACTTTTCAAGGCTAACACTTGGTGGAAAATTATTAAATAAACTCCAATTATCTCTCCCGCGAGGAGTTCCTGATAACAAAAAAAAAATGTTTGTTTTAACGCAAAGCTACAAAACATACTGCCCCCCCCCTAGTGGCACAGCGGTCTGTCTGCGGACTTACAACGCTAGGATCCGGGTTTCGATACCCGTGGTGGGCAGAGCACAGATAGCCCACTGTGTAGCTTTGTGCTTAATTACAAACAAACAAACACAATATGCTATCGGCGCTTTGTCCACCATGAGGAATCGAACCCCGGATTTTAGCGTTGTAAGTCCGGAAACTTACCGCTAATTCACTGAAGGGGCGATAGAAAAAGAATAGCGTTTGGTCTTTGTTAAGTGCGGAATGGGCTATCTTTGTTGTGCCCACCAAGAGTGTTGAAACCCTAATTTTAGCGTCGTAAACCTGCAGACTTAACGCCGAGCAACTGGGGTACGGTTGATGGGGTGGGCGAGAAGAATAAACAAAAAGTAGATAAGAGGGTGTTTCAATCTTACAGTAACAAGAACAATTTAAAATAGTTCGCTACAGCATTTCTTAGTAATGCGTAACTATCCAAATAATATTATTAACTCGAAATAGCTACAATTTACGTAATAATATGCGAAAACCTCTATTTATCATTTTACTCTGATCCAAAGTTTAAATCGAACTGACAACTTACTAGCCTAAAATGTTTCTATTTTATTCAATACGTTTCAGTCTGAAGAAGTCGTGTCGTCGACAGAGCATCCACACAATACGCCACCACAGTATCAGTCTGTTCCTAGTCCTAACCACGCACGGACTCGTGTTGTTCGTTGCTCAACCTGTGGGACTCCTCGTCCCCATTTTGTATGTTCGGGCTGCGCCAAAGAGCGGTACTGTAATGCTAAATGTCAGGTAAGCAAGACTGACAACACACGTGTTCAATAGTGCAGCATTTATAATAATAATAAGAGATAAATTCGATTTAATATTCAACGTGTCCATTTCAGCTTAACATTGATTTTGTTTTTCGCTATATTATTTTTTATTATTATTTGTCTGTATTTTTGGTGTCGTTCGGCGTTCACGTACATTGGTAATTAATTACACGCACACTGTTTTCGCTTCTTTTTTTTTTACGGAACAGCAGTCAAAACTTACTGTACCGCAGTGCATTTATCGTGGATATTTGTGCAATATTTACTTACAAAAATAGGACACAAATGTTTCGAAATTTCAATACATAACATAAATTTAAGAAGTTAAATTTGGTGTAATTTGATTTCGATGTTTATTTATAAGTATGAGCGGAATTATATGCCTAATAGTGAATTAAATGTTTATATATATATATATATTACAAAACTAACAAAAACAATAGACGGATTAGTTAGTTGATAACGTGAAATCTACAGTGAACTAATACAAAAAGGGTTCAAAAAAAGATAAAGTCTTCATTTGCAGTTAATAGCAACTGAAAAATGATCGTGTATTCAATAGGTTAATATTCCTGGTGAAAATGAAAGAAAGTTAGACCTACTATTTTTGTATAAAAAAAAAGATTATAAATCCAGAGTTCTTCTTCCGGTGTAAAGTAAGAATAATGTATCTTCGGTGCTTTTATGTAAATAGAAATCATGTTTTTTTTTAATCTGATAAAAATAAAAATAGCATTGAGATAGTGCCTTTTGTGTGTAACTGAGACGAACATTGGCACAGGGTTTCTCCCGATATAATTAAGAAGGAGAGGGATTTAATGTTTTATTCTGATGTAATTAAGAAGAACGGGGATATAATGTTTTATTTCTGATGCGAGTAAGAAGAACAGGGATCCAATGTTTTATTTCTGATGCGAGTAAGAGGAACAGGGACCTAATGTTTTATTTCTGATGTGAGTAAGAAGAACGGGGATCTAATGTTTTATTTCTGATGTGAGTAAGAAGGAGAGGGATCTAATGTTTTATTTCTGATGTGAGTAAGAACATGATCTAATATTTTATTTCTGATGTAATTAAGAAGAACAGGGATCTAATGTTTTATTTCTGATGTGAGTAAGAGGAACAGGGATCTAATGTTTTATTTCTGATGTGAGTAAGAGG
>NW_013669781.1:94841-98642 GCF_000517525.1 Limulus polyphemus
AATATTTTGTTTCTAATATGAAAAAGAAGAACAGGGATCTAATGTTTTATTTCTGATGTGAGTAAGAGGAACAGGGATCTAATGTTTTATTTCTGATGTGAGTAAGAGGAACAGGGACCTAATGTTTTATTTCTGATGTAATTAAGAAGAACGGAGATCTAATGTTTTATTTCTGATGCGAGTAAGAGGAACAGGGATCTAATATTTTGTTTCTTATGTGAATAAGAAGAACAGGGATCTAATGTTTTATTTCTGATGTGAGTAAGAGGAACAGGGATCTAATGTTTTATTTCTGATGTGAGTAAGAAGAACAGGGAGCTAATGTTTTATTTCTGATGTAATTAAGAAGAACGGGGATCTAATGTTTTATTTCTGATGTGAGTAAGAAGAACGGGGATCTAATGTTTTATTTCTGATGCGAGTAGGAAGAACGGGGATCTAATGTTTTATTTCTGATGTAATTAAGAAGAACAGGGATCTTATGTTTTATTTCTGATGCGAGTAAGAGGAACAGGGATGTAATGTTTTATTTCTGCTGTGAGTAAGAAGAACGGGGATCTAATGTTTTATTTCTGATGTAATTAAGAAGATACGGGGATCTAATGTTTTATTTCTAATGTGAGTAAGAAACGGGGATCTAATGTTTTATTTCTGATGTGAGTAAGAGGAACAGGGATCTAATGTTTTATTTCTGATGTGAGTAAGAGGAACAGGGATCTAATGTTTTATTTCTGATGTGAGTAAGAAGAACAGAGACCTAATGTTTTATTTCTGATGTAATTAAGACGAACGGGGATCTAATGTTTTATTTCTGATGCGAGTAAAAAGAACGGGGATCTAATGTTTCATTTCTGATGCGTTTAAGAGGAACAGGGATTTAATGTTTTATTTCTGATGTGAGTAAGAAGAACAGGGATCTAATGTTTTATTTCTGATGTAAGTAAGAAGAGCAGGGATCTAATGTTTTATTTCTATGTGCGTAAGAAGAGCAGGGATCTAATGTTTTATTTCTATGTGTTTAAGAAGAGCAGGGATCTAATTTTTTATTTCCATGTGAGTAAGAAGAACAAGGATCTAATGTTTTATTTCTGATGTAAGTAAGAAGAACGGGGATCTAATGTTTTATTTCTGATGCGAGTAAAAAGAACGGGGATCTAATGTTTCATTTCTGATGCGAGTAAGAGGAACAGGGATCTAATGTTTTATTTCTGATGCGAGTAAGAAGAAAGGGGATCTAATGTTTTATTTCTGATGTAAGTAAGAAGAGCAGGGATCTAATGTTTTATTTCTGATGTAAGTAAGAAGAACAGGGATCTAATGTTTTATTTCTGATGTGAGTAAGAAGAACAGGGATCTAATGTTTTATTTCTGATGTGAGTAAGAAGAACAGGGATGTAATGTTTTATTTCTGATGTGAGTAAGAAGAACGGGGATCTAATGTTTTATTTCTGATGTGAGTAAGAAGAACGGGGAGCTAATGTTTTATTTCTGATGTAATTAAGAAGAACGGGGATCTAATGTTTTATTTGTGATGTAATTAAGAAGTACGGGGATCTAATGTTTTATTTCTGATGTGAGTAAGAAGAACAGGGATGTAATGTTTTATTTCTGATGTGAGTAAGAAGAACGGGGATCTAATGTTTTATTTCTGATGTGAGTAAGAAGAACGGGGATCTAATGTTTTATTTCTGATGCGAGTAAGAAGAAAGGGGATCTAATGTTTTATTTTTTGATGTAAGTAAGAAGAGCAGGGATCTAATGTTTTATTTCTGATGTGAGTAAGAAGAGCAGGGATCTAATGTTTTATTTCTATGTGAGTAAGAAGAGCAGGGATCTAATGTTTTATTTCTATGTGAGTAAGAAGAGCAGGGATCTAATGTTTTATTTCTATGTGTGTAAAAAGAACAGGGATCTAATGTATTATTTGTATGTGAGTAAGAAGAGCAGGGATCTAATTTTTTATTTCTATGTGCGTAAGAAGAGCAGGGATCTAATGTTTTATTTCTATGTGTGTAAAAAGAACAGGGATCTAATGTTTTATTTGTATGTGAGTAAGAAGAGCAGGGATCTAATGTTTTATTTCTGATGTGAGTAAGAAGAACAGGGATCCAATGTTTTATTAATAAGATGACATTAGTTAAAATACTCTTTTACTCTGACATAATCAGAGGGGATTAAAATATTCAAAAAGTTTTTATTTTGGTGTAAATAGGTAAGATATAGATGAGTTGAATGCACACACTCGTTTAATAATATTCACATACATATAAAAATAACAGAAAAAAACATAAAACCAATGTCTAAGCCGTTTTATTTTATTTTTTTCGACGTTTCGGACAATCGCTTCTCTTCAGGCTTAGCTACTAAAAGTAGAAACAGCTATTGTATTTCCTGCTTTCGACCTGAAGACGGTTATAGAAATTAAAAACAAGAGGGAATCCTCAATAGCCGTGGCTCTTGAAATTATGTTAAGTAGGATTAGAGTAAATTAATCCATGAGAACTTTGGCATGCTCAAATACATCAATCAAAAGTGTTTGACCTCCTCAATCCAAAATTGTAATTAAATCTCAAATCGGTGAAGAGAAGTTTGTACTTGAAATAAAGAAAACAAAATCAGAGCCATTCTATGCCGATAAAGAATAAAAAAGTTAAAACACATGTACGTTACATGGACATGAAGTCAACAATCCTGACTGAGAATCTGAATAACATAAAATTATGTCAACTATGTAAGAGCTGAAATAATGTGGAAACCATAATTAGATACTCAACGTTTCGCTTTACAGCTTCTTCGGGAACGTTCACTAAAACACATACCGAAACCGACAGTACAAAACTTCAGAAAAGGTCGTTTATTTCTAATATTAATATGTATTTTATACACCAATATGCTCTACAGAAATTAAATATTTACGTTCCAACAATGACTTTAATGTCATGCTGCTTAGCAACAAAAGTATAACCTAATATTGTTGTTAGTCTATGTGATAAAAGTATAAAATGAAATGTATAGACAACAAAACTGGAAACTTGTTACCAAAAGTTGTTAATCTAACTGATTTTTACCAATAATTATACGCCACGAAGTCATTTCATGAATGATCTTAATTTTGATTGGCTCACCAAGGAATTTACTGACGTTTGACTACACTTTTCTGCCTCTTTATTGGTCAAACTTTATTTCGCAAAATGTATTTATTTCGGTTAGTCATGAAATGTGAGGTTAAGTTATACTGTGGGGTGGGGGTGGTAGTACTTGCCCTGTCATTTTTGACCGGCTATACGCTAGATAAATCAATAAAAGCAGCTTAAATACATCATTTGTATTTCATGATAACCTTAAAAATTGTCTTAGTATTGCATTCATTTATCTCCTTTTTTTTTTTTTATCTTAACGATTTCTTTCTTGTTTCAGCTCAAACAATGGCGACAACATTCGAAATTTTGCATGAAGAAGTAAAGAAGAAAACACCTGTTCACTCCAGTGGCAGAAGATGGGATTTTAAACGTTAAGTGGTGGCACGCTAGAATACTGCCTCATCATATTTCCCAGCGTATGCCTGAGTAATGTGTTTGTACATATGCAACCAGTTGAAGAAAAGCACATTAAAATTTTCACAATCATAAACGGATGGAAAAAGGCTTATTGATCTCAAAATTAGTCATGAAAGACAGAAAAACAAATGTTGGTAAATCAGAAGCTTATCTTTCACATTTAACGTTACGGTTTGTTTTGTTTTTGAATTTCGCGCAAAGCTACATGAGGGCTTTCTGCGCTAGCCGTCCCTAATTTAGCAGT
>NW_013669781.1:99185-100448 GCF_000517525.1 Limulus polyphemus
CCACGGCTGAAAGGGCGAGCATGTTTGGTATGACGGGGATTCGAACCCGCGACCCTCAGATTGCGAGTCGAGCCTAACGTTACGGTATTTGATCAGATTGACTGATGGTCTATCTTTCGGATCAAATCTAGTTCCTTCTCTGGTTAACGTGTTTTCTGGCTTTCATGAAAAAGACTATCTTATGTCATTCACGTCATTGACACTCCTATAATCTTTTCTTTTTTTTTTCTAGCTTCTGAATTATCTGACCGGTATGTATGGTGGTATGAGTATCACGTAAAACATTAAAAAGCTTTTTGAAAGACATTGATACATAACAATAAAGGATACTCATCCCAATGGCTCAACGGTAAGTCTGCACGCTTACGTCGCTAAAATTCGGGTTTAGACACCCGTGGTGGGCAGAACACAGCCCATTGTGTAGCTTTTTTGCGTTTAACAACAACCAGACGAACTCTGGTGAAAAGTTCAAATATAGTCTTGGCCAAAATGTTTGCATACTGTTCTATATTGATGTCATTGTCTACATGCATGGAGTAGTTATTAAGTAAATGCCCGAATAGTAACAGAGACGGTAATATACGATCAGACAAACATGAACGAGTTGTTATTCTGGTCTGTGTAAGTTGTTTTGAGCATTTCTTCGTCATACACACCTGTTTTGTATAAAATGACGTGTTTTTGGTATAATCTTTTTTGAAACAGACCAACGGTTTGTTCAGACAATTTCTCTGTACTTGGTGTAGAGGTCATGCCTCGTTTCGTGCCAGAAGTTATAGGGCGTCAAATTGTTCGATATTGCCAGAATCCTGAAATGTCATCAGTCTACAGGAAACGTTGTTCCGGGAAAATCTACTTGTAGACGCCGAAAAACTACTGCCCGAGACGACCGTGTTTTGATAAGGTTAACACGTCAAGGTCGAAACAAGTTGTGCAACATCTTACAACCGGAATGGCATGAAAACATTCATTCCAAGGTATACAGAAGAACAGTGAACAGGAGACTGACCAAACAAGGTTATTTTGCAAGAAGGGCTATCTGCAAACCGATATCAACCAGAATTCACCGCCGTCACTGTGTTACTTGGGCAAGACAGCATGCCAACTTAGAGTTAGGACACTGGGGACATGTCATCTTTTCAGATGAGTCCTGTTTCCGGCTTGTTAAAGCTGATGGTAGGATTCATGTTTCTCGTTTGGCTGGAGAATAGATGAGGGAAAACTGTCTTTCCCACAGGGAACACACAGAAGGTGGTGCAGTAC
>NW_013669781.1:100875-104732 GCF_000517525.1 Limulus polyphemus
ATCATGGTGGAAAAACTGCTCTTCATATCCTCCAGGGAAACGTCAATGGCGCCTCCTACAGGCATCAATTGGAGACGATATTTCTGTCATGTGCTAGGACAAGTTTTGACAATAACTTTGTGATCCAGGATGACAATGCTGCTGCCCACAGTGTGCGTATTGTACAGAATTATCTAGACCAGGAGAACGATACAAGATTGCCATGGCCAGCAAAGTCTCCATATTATAATCCCACTGAGAACCATTGGAGCAGAACTGAGCCCATACAGTGTTGGCCAAAATGTTTGCATATTTTGTAACAAATAAGATCATTATTATTAAGATGGAATACAAATACACTTAGTACTGTCAAACTAAGAAATGCAAGTTATATAAAACATTTACATATGTAATTTGTATTACAGGACAAGTTCTATGGACATCATGAACGATTTATTAGAACAGCAAAAACTTTTATCAGACACCTGTAGAAAGATGTGTAACTGAGCATTTCACCTATCACAAAAAACCTTACCAAAACATATATAATGACAAAACGTAACACCAAGTTATTATAAATGCCATCTGTAACCTTATATCAGTTCATATAATAAACATTTAGTACTTGGTTGGACCTCCTCGTACTCCGTAAGGTGAGGTAGCATGCTGTCGATGAGGTTATTGATATAATCAACCATGCTTTCATCCCAACTTGTCACTAGAAGGCGCTAAAACTCAGGTAAAGTAACTGGTTTAGGGTCGAAGTTATCAATTATGTAAGCTTATCAAAAGACATTTGAAGTATTTACTTTAACTAGAACAGTTTCACACTAGTAATTGTTTAAAGGAGAACTTAACCTAGATTCTAATAAATCATGTTTCTTGATAGAGTGGATAACACACCGTACTTTCTATCAAAAAGATCCAGTATTGAAGTTTGGCTACTACCAACACAAGTATAGACTTTTTTATTGAAGTTTGGCTACTACCAACACAAGTATAGACTTTTTTATTGAAGTTTGGCTACTACCAACACAAAGTATAGACTTTTTTATTGAAGTTTGGCTACTACCAACACAAGTATAGACTTTTTTATTGAAGTTTGGCTACTACCAACACAAGTATAGACTTTTTTATTGAAGTTTGGCTACTACCAACAGAAGTGTAGACTTTTGTGTTGAAGTTTGGCTACTACCAACACAAGTATAGACTCTTTTATTGAAGTTTGGCTACTACCGACACAAAGTATAGAGCCAAACTTCAATAAAAAAGTCTATACTTGTGTTGGTAGTAGCCAAACTTCAATAAAAAAGTACTAACTTGTGTTGGTAGTAGCCAAACTTCAATAAAAGAGTCTATACTTGTGTTGGTAGTAGCCAAACTTCAACACAAAAAGTCTACACTTCTGTTGGTAGTTGCCAGTTTATTAACAGTTTTGTAACATGGTTTATTACAGATGGTGACATATTTTTTATTAGATTTTGTTAGATGTTTATATATTCATAACTGGATATCAATTAGTAATTCATTTTTATCGTATATTTCAGCTGCTGTTTGCAGAGGAAACCCGAAAAAGTCTACACTTGTGTTGGTAGTAGCCAAACTTCAATAAAAAAGACTACACTTGTGTTGGTAGTAGCCAAACTTCAATAAAAAAGACTACACTTGTGTTGGTAGTAGCCAAACTTCAATAAAAAAGGGTACAGACTGAAGTGTTTTGTAACAGGGTTTATGCCAGTAAAGACATCATCAGGTACAGACTGAAGTGTTTTGTAACAGGGTTTATGATGATGTCTTTATTGGCGAAACCGTGGTCGTGATTAAATGATGTATTTGTAAAACATACAATTGTCTTGTTTTTCCTCAGTTCTATAATTACACTTAGATGATCACATAGATTATTACAAGCCATCGTGATGGTGATTCGAAACATCTCTGAACAACCAAAATGCACATGTCTTTAGTGTTAACAAGATCTTATTGATTCCCTCACAAAATGTCTCCAGACTAGCGATCCTGAACTTGTAATGTGAAGGTTGGAATAGTCACATGCACTGCAATTATTTCAAGTTTGATGTGTAACCTTATGATAAAAAATAACGTTCCCAAAAGAGGAGAGTTTCCTGATTAAGTGACTGAGATCAAATGTAAAACCAACCAGCGATGTTATCAGATATACTGATGTGTCGAATATTCAGTCGAAGAATGCTTTCCTGTAATATCTTTCTATGTACTTCTCTAAAAAAACTTTCAAAAAACGAATCTTCTCAGAGGAAATACCCCTTCAAAGTTTTTACAGTAATAAGTGGGCATTGTTTGTATGTCAGGGTTATATGACGAAATCAGTACCAACTATCTTAATATTTAGGCCTAATGTTCACGCCTTTTGCAAGTTTTTGTTAGATTTTACGGGCCACAGTAAGAAAAAGTCAACCGGCACTAAACCTCAACATATCGCTTAGAATTAGGTATCATTAGTTAATCTTAAAAATGTTTTATATGTCAAATACGCGATTGATAACTATTTCGAGTGAAAAAAAGTGACATTTTACTACGGTACTGTTTGTAAGTATATACGACCCAATGTAGAGAAACAGTGAAATTACAGTAAATGATATAAACATTATATTCGTGGATATGGCCCTGAAGAGAGAAGTGGAATCAGTATGGATATGGCCCTGAAGAGAGAAGTAGAATCAGTATGGATATGGCCCAGAAGAGAGAAGTGGAATCAGTATGGATATGGCCCTGAAGAGAGAAGTGGAATCAGTATGGATATGGCCCTGAAGAGAGAAGTGGAATCAGTATGGATAAGGCCCAGAAGAGAGAAGTGGAATCAGTATGGATATGGCCCTGAAGAAAGAAATAGAATCAGTATGGATATGGCCCAGAAGAGAGAACAGGAATCAGTATGGATATGGCCTTGAAGAGAGAAGTGTAATCAGTATGGATATGGCCCAGAAGAAAGAAGTGTAATCAGTATGGATATGGCCCTGAAGAAAGAAGTGGAATCAGTATGGATATGGCCCTGAAAAGAGAAGTAGAGTCAGTGTTTCAACTCGGGGTATAGGCATTACTTTTAAAGCCCTGATTTCATGAATAATTAAATAGCAATTGATACTTTATTATAAACAGTAAAGGAGGGAAAAAGGGTCTGATTGAACCTAACCCTCCCAGGTTGCGCACAATCACCAGATACCTAACCAGACAGACAGGTCGTTGTAGCAAAAATCAATGAAATAGAACAATTCTCTAACAAATGGAGAATAAAAATCAACGAACTTAAAACACGAGTAATTCTGTTTATCAAATAAATTAAAACAAGCAGATAAAACCACAGCTTTATCTTTCAGGGAACCCTAACAAGCAGTATAAAACCACAGCTTTATCTTTCAGGGAACCCTAAGTGAAAGATAAAGCTGTGGTTTTATTCTGCTTGGGACCCTAACAAACAGAATAAAACCACAGCTTTATCTTTCAGGGACCCTAACAAGCAGAATAAAACCACAGCTTTATTTTTCAGGGACCCTAACAAGCAGAATAAAACCACAGCTTTATCTTTCAGGGACCCTCTTCCAAGTAGCAGAATCAGCAAAATTCTTAGGACTAATTTTCGCGGCAACAGCAGATAGTTAGTATTAAAACTAGAATCTGGTAAAGAGGATGTTATCTTAGGAGTCTGACGGGCAATAACCAAGGAGCCTTCACCCTGAAACATACTTAAAATATATGAAGCGTATATATACGACTGATTATAGAGCAGACCTGAACAACTTGGCTAAATGTATCAAAACCACCAAGTTATATACTAACTAAAGCATACAAAGATCAACAAATATACATTTATCCACAACTATTCCCTGTCTGACAGACTCTTT
>NW_013669782.1:0-10548 GCF_000517525.1 Limulus polyphemus
ACACCAGTTTTATAAACAGTTCGTAACTTGACACTAGCTTTATAAACAGTGCGTAACTTGACACTAGCTTTATAAACAGTGCGTAACTTGACACTAGCTTTATAAACAGTACGTAACTTGACACTAGCTTTATAAACAGTACGTAACTTGACACTAACAATGTTAACAATGAGTAACTTAACACTAGCTTAATATAAAGCTAGTGTCAAGTTACGTACTGTTTATAAAGCTAGTGTCAAGTTACTTACTGTTTATAAAGCTAGTGTCAAGTTACTCATTCTTAACATTGTTAGTGTCAAGTTACGTACTGTTTATTAAGCTAGTGTTAAGTTACTCATTGTTAACATTGTTAGTGTCAAGTTACGTACTGTTTATAAAGCTAGTGTCAAGTTACGTACTGTTTATAAAGCTAGTGTCAAGTTACGTACTGTTTATAAAGCTAGTGTCAAGTTACTCATTGTTAACATTGCGTAATTTGACACCAACTTTATAAACAGTCCGTAATTTGACACTAGTTGTATAAGCAGTAAGTAACTTGACACTAGTTTTATAAACAGTACGTAACTTGACACTAGCTTTATAAACTGTGCGTAACTTGACACCAACTTTGTAAACGGTGCTTAACTTGACACCAACTTTATAAACAGTACGTAACTTGACACTAGTTTTATAAACAGTACGTAACTTGACACTAGTTTTATAAACATTACGTAACTTGACACTAGCTTTATAAACAGTACGTAACTTGACACTAGCTTTATAAACAGTACGTAACTTGACACTAGTTTTATAAACAGTACGTAACTTGACACTAGTTTTATAAACAGTACGTAACTTGACACTAGTTTTATAAACTGTACGTAACTTGACACTAGCTTTATAAACAGTACGTAACTTGACACTAGCTTTATAAACGGTGCGTAACTTGACACCAACTTTATAAACAGTACGTAACTTGACACTAGTTTTATAAGCAGTAAGTAACTTGACACTAGTTTTATAAACAGTACGTAACTTTACACTAGCTTTATAAACAGTACGTAACTTGACACCGGCTTTATAAACAGTCCGTAACTTGACACTAGTTTTATAAACAGCACGAAAGTTGGCACCAGCACTGTTAGTTGCAGTCCAGCCCCTGTCCTAACTGTGAACCACGATAACTATAGTTCAACCCCCAGCCTAACTGTGACACACGTTAATTGTAGTGCAACCCCCAGCTTAACAGTGACTCCACGTTAACTCTGGTACAACCTCTGACCTAACAGTGGCACACTGTGTTAACTGTAGTACAACCTTTGGCCTAACAGTAATAACAGGCAACGCTAACTGTAGTCCAGTATTTTATGAAAGTGTAACACTTTTACAGTAAACTTGAAATTGTGTATTATATCGTTGAATTATGCTTATATTCATATATGCTAAGGTTTACTATTATACTCGACAAAAATATTGAATAACGGGCACGTTTTATCCATCAATTTCTGTAAATAGGCCTACTGATTATTTAAAAGATTAATCTGATATGAACAGTTTGTATTGCAGTCGAAATGTGAAACGTCATATTTTCATTTTTGATTTTTGATTTTTCTGTTGAATGAAAAAGAACCAATCACTATTTTATCCAGTAGTTTTTTTTTGTTTGTTTGTTTTTACTGGAAAATAACATTATGAAAATATACAAAGGCCAAATGAAAGCTACGTCTTTGTGGTTTACACTTTACAAGTAAGGATATTTAGTTGATTATGTGTGTTTGTATCTGCTCACTTTGTCCACATTCGTTATAATCTCCTAACAGAAGAGAAGTCGGAGTTAATGTAATGTATTTCGGTAAGTCAAAGGGTTTATAACGTTAAGCATCGGGTTTCAATCCCCGCGATGTGTGGAGTGCTTATAGCCCACTGTGTTGCTTTGCGCTTCAGGACAAACAAACAAAAATTAATTCGTATCATCTAGTGGCTCAGTAGTACACTTAAAAGCTTATACAGTTGAAATTCGGGGTTCAATCCCTACTATGAAAACAGCTCAGATAGCACACGGTGCAGCTCTGTGTTTCGCAACACATAAAGAAAAACGTTCGCGCTTAAATGAAGCAAAATCGTAAAAAAAAAACAGGATATAACTTCTACTAACTCTCGTTTAAATTTGAGAAAAGTATTGTTATATTTAGTTTTATCATTATTATTAGTAGTATTTTTTTTTCTTGGTCATTCAGTAAAATCTGGTATCACATTCACTCTAAATTTGTATGCATTTCACATGCAGCAATATAACTGTTTATCATTAAGATGGTGTCATCTTTTATATACATATATCTGACTGTAACGCTATATTCGCTGAAATAAGAATTTAAAATTCCGTAAACTTGGAAACACGAATTTGATATTTTCGTAAGGAAAATCAAATATTATAAATCAAGAGGTATGTTGTATTTTTCTTCGTTAATTACTAATAATTATATTTACATAAAATAAAGCTAGTTTTTTTTTTCTCGAGGAGTTACTGTTACCTAAGAATATCTTGTGTGTAAGTTGCAAAAAAAAAAATTATACATTTTTTATGTAAATTGTAAATAAACTGAACTGATTTTCTTTCCGGACAAAGAATTACTTTCGAGACAGTTGGAACACATTCGACTTTATTACAGTTGTAGGAAGTATCGTGGATGCGCTGGTGATGGAAATAGAGGTAAGTTGTTGTGAATATATATAGTTGTATTACATAAATGTGTTTTCGAGTTTCTGACAATGGTTGTTATTACGTCTAATCGTGATAAACGCAATGAAGAGTGCAGTTTCTACTGCACTATACACGAGACATTGTGAGAAAACGTATACGTATATCGTGTTGTTACATTTCTTAGCCCCCTGCCCCCCCCCCCAGTGGCACAGCGGTATGTCTGCGGACGTACAACGCTAGAATCCGCGTTTCGATACCCGTGGTAAGTAGAGCACAGATGGTCCATTGTGTAGCATTGTGCTTAATTCGAAACAAACAAACAGTGGCTCAGCGGTAAGTCTGAAGGCTTATCAAGCTAGAAATCGGGTTTCAATACCCGCGTTGGGCACAGCACAAATAGCCCCTTCTGTGGCTTTGTGCTTAATAACAGACTAATTCGTTTTGTAAAAGTGTGCAAATATAAATTCTCACACTGCAGAATCTACAGCGGAGTCCGTGTTTGTTACACAGTTATTGTAAAAAAAAAATGTCTGAGAATTTCAATCACTAGGACAATTAAAACATCTAGAAATGTTTTTTCTATAAAATAAACTGCTGGGACTAATTACTAACTTAATCAAAAGAGAAGCTACAGTTACCTGATCTTGTATTAATCATTTAGAATGTCTGACCGGATCAATCTTTGCCTTGCTTATTCAACCTTGTTTTTAACTGACAGTAGGTTGTACCGAATGACTAAGAAACGAGACCATGCACAGAATGTATCAGAATAACTTATGTATAGAAATGTCAATTAACATTTGGACAAGAATGATCGGGAGAGGTTAGGAAATTTAATGTATTTATTAACTCTTTAGGTGAATTTCTTCAACGTTGGGTGGTTAAGACTGTTTCGAGCTGCTCGTCTTATCAAACTTCTTCGTCAAGGATACACCATTAGAATCTTGTTGTGGACCTTTATTCAGTCTTTCAAGGTGAGTCTCTTTCGAGCTGCCTGGAATGAAAGAAGCGGAACCTTTTGTTTAATTAGATCCAAGCGTTATACTGCAGTTGAAATTTCCTTTATCTCTTCGTTTCTGAGCGCCCCCCCCCCCGAGTGGCACAGCGGTATGTCTGCGAACTTACAACGCTGTGCATAACTTCAAACAAACAAACGTTTCTGAGAGGACTTTTTTAAGAGCTTAACTCTGGAGATTATTGGGCCCGATATGGATTGTTTGTGAGGGCGCTCGACTCACAATGTGCGTGTTGCGAGTTCGAATCCCGTCATCGAACATTCTCGCCCTTTAAACCGTGTGGGCGTTATAATGTGACGGTCAATCCCACTTTTCGTTGATAAAGAGAATCCCGTCATCGAACATGCTCGCCCTTTCAACCATGTGGGGATTATAATGTGACGGTCAATCCCACTTTTCGTTGATAAAGAGAACCCAGTCATCGAACATACTCGCCCTTTCAACCATGTGGGGATTATAATGTGACGGTCAATCCCACTTTTCGTTGATAAAGAGTAGTCCAAGAGTTGATGGTGGGTGTTGGTTTTGACTAGCTGCTTTTCGTCTAGTCTATTACCGCGAGTAGCTTGTCGCGAAATTCAAATACAAACAAACAAATTGTTGACTATTCAGTTTTTAGCACTTCGAATGGGAACGATGTTTTTCAAGATCTTTCTGGAAAGCCTTTTTTTCTTCTTCTTTTCATGATTAAACCTGCAGATTAATAACTCCAAAACATTATTGCAATTCAATATAGAAGTATTTATTGTTGCTTTGAAGGCATTTAAGTTTTTCTAGGAATTACATTTATTTTGTATTAAATCTATAGAAGAGCATTCGGCAAACTTATCCTTGCACCCCCCCCCCGATAGATTAGCCGTGCGTCTGAGATACTATTACGCTAAAAATCGGGGTTCGATACCTGCGATGGGTGCAGCATAATTAACTTGTTATTTTAGGCCTAGTTTTGATTTTTTGAGACTGATATTTTTGAAATTTCGTTTATTCGAGTAGTGACCCCAGTGGCACAGCGGTATGTCTGCGAATTTATAACGCTAGAATCCGGTTTTCGATATCCGTGGTGGGCAAAGTACAGATAGCCCATTGTATAACTTTTGTGCTCGACTGGCAACAAACAAAGAAACAAATTAATAAGTGACATATTGAAAAGCCCTCCCCCCCCCCCCGAGTGGCACAGCGGTATGTCTGCGGCCTTGCAACACTAGAATTCGGGTTTCAATACCCGTGGTGGGCATAACACAGATAGCCCATTGTGATGTCTTGTGCTTAACTTCAAACAAACAAATTTGGAAGTATCTACGATCTTCTCGGAAAGTATGGGGCGGTGAGTTGGCGGTGGGTGCTGTTGAGTAGTTGCCTTCCCTCTAGTTTATGAGTTCAGAATTATTGATCTCTAGTGTCCGAGATAAGGAATTTGTATGAATAAACAACAACAACAACAAAATTCTGTGAAGATCGACAAATATAATACATATGTTTGACTTCGAAAAATTTAATATATATGTGGGACTTCTTCGAAAAAATTAATCTACATGTGATTTCTTTTGTGTTGATATTTTAGGCCTTACCTTACGTGTGTCTCCTTATTGCCATGCTTTTCTTCATCTATGCAATCATAGGAATGCAGGTAAGAGAATTGTTAAGAAAGCAATTATTGATTTAACATAGTTGTAGTGAACTCTAATTTGTAAAAGAGGGTTCTTCTTACAGAACTGAGGGTCGTACAAACTTGTAGTAAATATTACTTGTAAGAAGAATACATAGATCAGAATTGAGGGTCGTACAAACTTGTAGTAAATATTACTTGTAAGAAGAATACATAGATCAGAATTGAGGGTCGTACAAACTTGTAGTAAATATTACTTGTAAGAAGAATACATAGATCAGAATTGATGGTCGTACGAACTTGTAGTAAATATTACTTGTAAGCTGTGGGTGCGTTAGAAGAGTGATAGTCAATTCCTTAGGGCGAGTGATGGATGGTAGGTTTCAGATGACTGGCTACTCTGGTCAGTAGTTCAAAATTAGGGACAGCGACAGATAGCCTTAGTAGCTTTGTCATAAATACAAATGCGCTTTAAGTAATTCAGAAGTATGCTCATACAGGTTGAGGTTTATTTTAGTCAGTTATATTAGACAACTGGTTTGTGAGTGGGTAGTTTTATTAGACAACTTGTTTGTGAGTGGGTAGTTTTATTACATCTACCTTTCTCGAATGGAACAAAAACAAAAACACGAACTCCTATATTTCACAAAGAATTCGATAGGGGTGGATTTTTTAGCCTAAGAAACCTTACAGTGCTAACTAAATAATTTAAATTACTATATTATTACAAATGTACTTCAGTGCTATGGTACCTTACAGTGCTAACTAAATAATTTAAAGTATTACATTGTTCAAATGTGCTTCAGTACTATGGTACCTTACAGTGCTAGCTAAATGATTTAAGTTATTATATTGTTACAAATGTACTTCAGTATTATGGTACCTTACAGTGCTAGCTAAATGATTTAAGTTATTATATTGTTACAAATGTACTTCAGTATTATGGTTCTTTACAGTGCTAACTAAATGATTTAAGTTATTATATTGTTACAAATGTACTTCAGTATTATGGTACCTTACAGTGCTAGCTAAATAATTTAAATTATTATATTGCTACAAATGTACTTCAGTACTATGATACCTTACAGTGCTAACTAAATAATATAAAGTATTATATTGTTACAAATGTAGTACTATGGTTCCTTAGAGTGCTAACTAAATAATTTAAAGTATTATATTGTTACAAATGTACTTCAGTATTATGGTACCTTACAGTGCTAGCTAAATAATTTAAATTATTATATTGTTACAAATGTACTTCAGTGCTATGGTACCTTACAGTGCTAACTAAATAATTTCAAGTATTACATTGTTCAAATGTACTTCAGTACTATGGTTCCTTAGAGTGCTAACTAAATAATTTAAATTATTATATTGTTACAAATGTACTTCAGTACTATGGTACCTTACAGTGCTAACTAAATAATATAAAGTATTATATTGTTACAAATGTACTTCAGTATTATGGTTCCTTACAGTGCTAACTAAATGATTTAAGTTATTATATTGTTACAAATGTAGTACTATGGTTCCTTAGAGTGCTAACTAAATAATTTAAATTATTATATTGTTACAAATGTACTTCAGTATTATGGTACCTTACAGTGCTAGCTAAATAATTTAAATTATTATATTGTTACAAATGTACTACAGTACTATGGAACCTTACAGTGCTAACTAAATAATTGAAATTATTATATTGTTACAAATGTACTACAGTACTATGGTACCTTACAGTGCTAACTAAATAATTTAAAGTATTATATTGTTACAAATGTACTACAGTACTATGGTTCCTTACAGTGCTAACTAAATAATTGAAATTATTATATTGTTACAAATGTACTACAGTACTATGGTACCTTACAGTGCTAACTAAATAATATAAAGTATTATATTGTTACAAATGTAGTACTATGGTTCCTTACAGTGCTAACTAAATAACTCGAAGAATTATATTTATGCTTTCAAATCATAATATTTATATTCATGTGTTAAGATATTACTTTGAAAACCGGAAGTTGTTTGTAGATGACTAAAACAGTAAAGTAAATGAATGTATAACCTGTTTCTGGTACAGGAACTGAACATTTTATGTTAAGAATAAATGCATAATTTATGAACTTTTACTTTATTGGTTGGTATAATGTCACGTGACCATTTGGTGTAAACTGTAATGGTAAGAATTGTTATACGCGAAAAAATTTTAGTTTGAATTTAATTTGTGCTCAACCCCATTTCCTCTTTAGTTAACACCAAATCTTTGCTACCTCAACCAAATTATGTGTTTAATAAACACTTTTTATTGCTTGCTTATTTCTCAAATTGATCCTACTTGTGGAACATAATATAACAATTACTAAAATAAATCCATAATAAATATGTTTTTAGTGTCACAGAGCTATGAAATTCTTTAGTCAACAGTCGCCCGCCATATTTGTTTTCTGTCTTGCACTCCTTTGAATACATTTCTACAACCTTTCTTCTGTTATTTCCCATCCTGGACACCATCAGGTCTTTGGGAACATGCAGAATCAACCAGATACAGATATCAATCGTAACAACAACTTCCAAACCTTCCTACTTTCGTTGATGCTCTTGTTTAGGTGAGTCCAACACCAGAGGGCGCCGTTATGCGGGTGAAGAACTTAATCGTCGTTGTATTTTCAGTTCTCCAAAATCAATTAAATTAGAAATAAAATTCTCTGTTTAATAAACAAAAAATTGACTTTTAAATATTTGAAATTATAATTTTGGAAAAGTCTTTAATTTAAGAAGAAAAAAACAGAGCAAAAATTAAATCAGAAAATAACGTTACGTTAGAACTTACGCTGATGTTAAGAACTACCGCGACCAAATATCTCGTTAAAATGCAACGATGAGAATTCCATCCTTTACCCCAACTTTGTAAAAAAAGTTATAGCTCAGAAAGTTTCCATATATGTGGAGATTGTTGGAAAACCGATAGAGCAAGAACTCAGAAAACGTTTTTTTTTTTTGTTGTTGTTGTTTTTATTTATTTATTTCAGCAGTTTTCCCCTGCCTGTCTGCCTGCTTGCTTGATTCAGTGTATTCCTATTCAAGTGAACCCGCTTTCTATTTGCCTGTAGTCATTGTTTCTCTAGTTAGAATTGGCTTTGTGTTTTAATTGTAGTAGTTGAATAGACTGTATTAGGCTTAGTTATAATTAATGTAGCCGTACTAATTCATTGTATCACTAGTTAGAATTCCGTATGTGTTTTGATTGTAGAAGTGTAATAGACTGTATTAGGCCTAGTGATTATTATTATTACAGTCGTACTAATTCATTGTGTCACTAGTTAGAATTCCGTATGTGTTTTGATTGTAGAAGTGTAATAGACCGTATTAGGCCTAGTGATTATTATTACAGTCGTACTAGTTCATTGTGTCACTAGTTAGAATTCGGTATGTTGTTTTTATTGTTAGTGTAGAAATTGGACGGAGTGTATTTATAGAGATGGTAGAAGTGGAATAGACTGTATTAGGCCTTGTGATTAACGATTTAGTGGTACTAACTGTTTTCCACATCCTTCCGTCCACACAATTAGGTTTTTGGTAATATCGCCCTCAACCCAGAAACATCGATAACGCGCCATAATAACTTCCGTAACTTCTTCCAAGGACTTTTGCTTCTCTTCAGGCAAGTACACTTATCATCTGGTCTTGGTTCTCTTCAGGCAAGTACATTTATCATCTGGTCATGCTTTTCATTTGGCAAGTTCCCTCTTCATCTAGTCTTGCTTTTCTTCAGGCAAGATCCTTCTTCGTCTGGTTTGAACGACTAACACTTTCCTGTTCGTTTAATGATGTCTCAGCTACCAGTTACGTGTTGTTCATCCAAGTTATTAAGATTATTTCGACTTTAGTCCTTTTTCAAAAATGGAATCCAAGAACTCGTGGAAGTTTTCACACAGTTACATTTTCAAACTGAGATTTTCATTAAGCCTAATTTTGAACAAATTCATATTTCGAAGTTCCACTCAACTCAGCCTGGAACGTAACTCTAATTTTTTTTGTCATTAGAGTTGGTATCAATTAAAAATTTAAATGAGAAGGATGAAACATTATTTGTGAAAGTTTTAAGATTTTTATTAATCGTAACTATTTAAATTCAACATTAAGTTTTATTAAACATACATCCCCATCCTCTTTCTTATAGGAGACAGAAATCAAAGCACTGTTTAACCCTAACTTTATCATTTTCGCCATGTTATTTTGAATGAAGAATTACTTATGATGGTGATTAATACTTAGTAGTACAAATAAATTAGAAATCTGGCATAGTCTGTTAGCTAGGGGGCGCTCGATTCTCATTCAGCATGTCGCGGGTTCGAATCTTCGTCACCGAACATGCTCGCCCTTTCAGTCGTGGGGGCGTTAAAATATGGCGGTCAATCACACTATTTGTTGTTAAAATAGTAGCCAAAGATTTGACGGTAGGTGGTGTTGACTAGTTGCCTTCCCTCTATTATAAATCGTAACTAGGGCAGGATATAAAACGAAACTATAAAAACATGTTGAAGACCGTGAGCAGTGTTGAATAGGACTAAAGCATAAGATCATTTTGCGTGTTAAAAATGTGCGTTTAAATACGGAAGGATATACACGTGATAACACTTGTGAACGTATGTTTGGTGTTGTACCTCCCACTCCCTCTCTCCCTAATTGTGAGGAGTAATGAGCTTAAAGACCAAATTATTTGAAATCTGTACAAGTATTTAGATAGAAGGTGACCGTTGGAACGTATCTATAATGAATCATATATTCGTTCTCAGTTTCCATAAATTTAATTAAACTTTCACTTAGGTAAGCCTAAATTATTCAGTGTTGAATATTACACTTTTTAATTGTAATAGTTTATCAAAAAAATTTTTTTTGTGGTTATGTGAACAATGTTAATAGCTCAGGTGTTAATCATTAATTTTAACAGAAAAAAAAATTAGCACCACGTTTTTCATGTAACAGTAAGATTTAGTGGTTCTTTTACATCAAATATTCTAATCATTACTGAGAACCGCTCAAATACGGGTTATCAATTTCAATGTAAATCTCATAGGTAGTTCCAAAATATAACTCCATACACAGATCAAGAGTAACTCATTACAGTTTCACAAAAAAAAAGCATCTACATTTTTAGGGTATAACTCTTTACACAATTTCACAGTATAACCCTTCAGACATGTTAGGGCATAACCCTTTACACAATTTCACAGTATAACCCTCAA
>NW_013669782.1:11477-15827 GCF_000517525.1 Limulus polyphemus
ATTTAAATTCTAACTGATGCTTGCTTCAGAATCACATAATTTGTTGGTTTAAGTGAGCTCTATGACTCCGTGTTTAACTCTGGTGTCTCCAGAATATTCGCTAATATTCGACGTATCTAATTTTGAAGGTGTGCGACTGGTGAGAATTGGCAAACAATCATGCTGTCCTGTGTCAAAGGTCGACTGTGTGACCCCCGTTCCAGTAAGTCGGGCTATGAATGTGGAAGTAATATTGCGTACATTTATTTCGTCAGTTTCATCTTTCTCTGCTCCTTTTTGGTGAGTAAGCGATTTTTTTTTATTTCAGTGTCTTTTCACTGTTAAGCAAAATTTCATATTGTGGTCTCTTTTGATGAGAGAGCAAAGCATTGTGGCTAGTATTATAATAGTATGTAATTATAAACTAAATAACATCCTGATAAAAGTTTCAACACAAAAACCGAAACTTCATGGACGACATTAAAGTCTCCGTACTAAGACCCCCACGAGGTCAAATAACGTTCTGATGAAGGTTCCAACACAGGAACCAAAACTTCATGGACGACATTAAGGTCTCCGTGCTAAGACCCCCACGAGGTCAAATAACGTTCTGATGAGAACGTTATTTGACCTCGTGGGGGTCTTAGAACGGAGACCTTAATGTCGTCCATGCCGTTTTGGTACCTGTGTTGGAACCTTGATGAAGGTTTCAACACAGAAATGTAAAAACTTCTCGTTGCTAATAAATGTCATAAAATTAGGCCTAGCGTTTAGACAAATTAAAACAAATTAATCGAGTTCTAAAAATTTATCACTTACCTATTCAGAGTTCCATACATGTTTTGTTTTTTGTTCGTTTATTCAATTTGATTTCGAAAATTTTTATTCATTATAATTTAAATTTCGCATCTTACGAAACGAATAAGTAAATGTAAATATATATATATATATATTTCATAACTGTTTTATTCCGTGTTTGAAATGATTCTATAACTTCACCAGTTCTTGTCTAACCAGTTTAAAGACTCGGTTTTTAACACTAGCATTAAAAGACTTTTATTGACTTTTACAGATGCTTAACCTGTTTGTTGCTGTTATTATGGACAATTTTGATTATCTTACTCGAGATTCATCAATTTTGGGTGCCCACCATCTTGATGAATTCATACGTGTTTGGGCTGAATACGATCCTAGTGCCAGGTAGGGTTTTTTTTTGTTTTTTTTTAGCTTACTCGTCACTATTTTGCTGGTCACATTTCTTGTTATTTGTGTAAAGATTTTGTTTCTGTTTCTTTATGAAATTAGACTTGAAATACAGCGGACAAAATAAACGCAAGGACGACCCACGTTCTTTCAGATGACAAATAAGACCAGAAAAATATCCATCTCGTTAATTCAAGCTTTTGTGTTGATTGCTTAGGAAATGTAAAAGTAACGATTTTGTTGTCTTCATTTTATTAAAAGTGACCAACTATGAAAGTAACTGTCTCTGAGTTTTGAAGTATTACGTCACAAAAAACCATGTAGAGTTCATGCCGACAGTCTTGAATTATTATCTTTATACAACAGATTATTAAGTAAGTCTTTTACTTATCTTGATACTGGAGACAGTAAATTATTAAATTATAAATTATTAAAAAAAAACGGTTTCTTTCAACAATTGCATTTCAACACGTGTCATTTTAACTTGAATTATATGTATGGTGTTTTAGCAGTCACCATAGTGACCAATTCTGCATATAATACCAAACCCAGCTTTTCCTGTCGTGAGGGAAAGTCAAATATTTTGTTTTTCTGAACTTTCGTGTCTTTATTTTTCAGCGGCTACATTCATTACACAGAAGTGTACGACATGTTGCGAAACATGGAACCACCGCTAGGATTCGGGAATAAGTGTCCGTATAAGTTAGCATACAAGGTGAGCTAACCCAAAGCAGAGTATTAAGTTAACATACAAGGTGAGCTAACCCAAAGCAGAGTATTAAGTTAACATACAAGGTGAGCTAACCCTAAACAGAGTATTAAGTTAACATACAAGGTGTGTTAACCCTAAGCAGAGTATTAAGTTAACATACAAGGTGAGCTAACCCTAAGCAGAGTATTAAATTAGCATACAAGCTGAGTTAACCTTAAGCAGAGTATTAAGTTAGCATACAATCTGAGTTAACCCTAAGCAGAGTATTAAGCTAGCATACAAGGTGAGTTAACCCTAAGCAGAGTATTAAGTTAACATACAAGGTGAGCTAACCCTAAGTAGAGTATTAAGTTAGAATACAAGCTGAGTTAACCCTAAGCAGAGTATTAAGTTAACATACAAGATGAGCTAACCCTAAGAAGAGTGTTAAGTTAACATACAAGGTGAGCTAACCCTAAGCAGGGTATTAAGTTAACATACAAGGTGAGTTAACCCTAAGTAGAGTATTACGTTAACATACAAGCTTAATGGGCTTAGTGATCAGGGACACTCGACTCGCAACCTGCGGGTCGCAAGTTCGAATCCCGTTACTGAACATGGTTGCCCTTTCAGCCGTGGGGTCATTATAAAATTACAGTCAATCCCACTTTCCGTAGGTAAAGAGTAGCCCAAGAGTTGGCGATGAGTAATGTTGACTAGCTGCCTTCCCTCTAGTCTGCCATTTCTAAATTAGGAGCAACTGTCACAAATAGCCCTCTTGTAGCTTTGCCTGAAATTAAACATACGACTGATGGTGCTTTTAATAATTCCATTCTGGTAACATTATGATTCACCATTTTGAGTGAAATTTGCATATAATATCTTTGTTTGATTTAAATTTTACATTTATTGTTAGTTACAATCTGTCCTTGTTCTTGTTGTGAGGGTCGAGCTGGCTAACTGGTTGTGAAGGTCGAAGCTGGCTAACCGATTGTGAAAGTCAGAACTGGCTAACTGGTTATGAAGGCGAAGCTGGCTAACTGGTTGTGAAGGTCGGAGTTGGCTAACTGGTTGTGAAGGTCGGAGTTGGCTAACTGGTTGTGAAGGTCGAAGCTGGCTAACTGGTTGTGAAGGTCGAAGCTGGCTAACCGGTTGTGAAAGTCAGAGCTGGCTAACTGGTTGTGAGGGTCGGAGCTGGCTAACTGGTTAGTGTGTCAGACTATGTATCCGAAGATCCATGGTTCGCGTCCTGTTGCCACAAAAATATATTTTGCTCCGCACTTTGGGGTTCATGTTTCCATAATATTTTTTCAGAGTTAATTAGCTGCCTTCTCTTCATTCTATTAGCTCAAAATCAATTAGGAACGGCTCGCTTAAATAGTTCTTGTTTAATTTCGCGAGAATATTCGAACAAGCCAAACCAAATTCTTAATGTTTCGAAATATAATGTAAGCATATCCGTGTGCCTATGTTCTTGAATAATAGCAGCATTTATAGGCATTATTTCACGAATCATTGTTTTGTCATAGAATTTTACGAGCACTAATGCTATAGATAAGGGAAAGAAAACGAGGTCACCGAAGTCGTAGTTTACGAACTGTAAAATAGCCTGCTGAAATGAAACAACAACAAAAAAATAACGTACACTGAGATTGTTTTAAATTGAAATCAACAAAAAAATTACTACGGTAACATCACAGACAAAAACAAAACAGATACCATTGATCAACGAAGTAGAAAAGGTGTGATTTTAAATGTAAAATATTTGCTTTAGTAACTCTTAAGAATTTTCAAGAATCTCATCCGGACAATCATATATTACAATAAATATGCATTAAGGTGAAAATAATATCCGCCATCTTCTCAGTTACGTAATAAGCTACTCTCGTCAACAGCAAACTATACGAAACGATCTTGAATGGTGGTATTCGAATGTTTAACAATATCGAAAAAACGTGCTCAATATAAATTTATTTTATGGGACTTATATCGTGATAATTATCGGGATGTTAAGGCCTTAAGTTTCCGTAACAAACTCAAATCTGGAATTCTTGGCTCGTGACAATGTGAAATAATTGGTTAGATATTTTAAATATCTACCGTGAAGTAAAATTTCGTCTGAGCAGTGCAACGCTTAATGATTAGCATGTTATGCTGCGGATCGAAGGTTCGAACACGCTTCTCATTTTCAGCTGAAAGCATGTTATACAAACCAACATACAACCTTTTTTATTCAGTTCAAAGAGCCGGACAAAACCCCTATATGTCGGCGGATGCTGCCCTATAGCTACCTTCCCTCTGGTTATTTGTTGAAAATTAGAGACGGTTATACCTTAACTATGAAGGTGATGAATAGAGGTCTCTGGCTTTGTTTTTATTCTGCATACGTATGGGGTGCCGTTCAGGTTGAAAATTCCAGTCCTTGAACTTGGTCTTGAAAACTTGGACACTGTTTCTGTATTTTTTTATTACACTCC
>NW_013669782.1:15938-18106 GCF_000517525.1 Limulus polyphemus
ACTATACGAAACGATCTTGAATGGTGGTATTCGAATGTTTAACAATATCTAAAAAAACGTGCCCAATATAAATATATTTTATGGGACTTATATCGTGATAATTATCGGGATGTTAAGGCCTTAAGTTTCCGTAACAGCAAATCGACACGTTTAGTACCCTTCCCCCTGTAACTCGAATCTGGAATTCTTGGCTCGTGACAATGTGAAATAATTGGTTAGATATTTCCCTTCGTTATTTGATAATTTTAAATATCTACCGTGAAGTAAAATTTCGTCTGAGCAGTGCAACGCTTAATGATTAGCATGTTATGCTGCGGATCGAGGGTTCGAACACGCTTCTCATTTTCAGCTGAAAACATGTTATACACAGCAACATTCAACCCCTATATGTCGGCGGATGCTGCCCTATAGCTACCTTCCCTCTGGTTATTTGTTGAAAATTAGAGACGGTTATACCTTAACTACGAAGGTGATGAATAGAGGTCTCTGGCTTTGTTTTTATTCTGCATACGTATGGGGTGCCGTTCAGGTTGAAAATTCCAGTCCTGGAACTTGGTCTTGAAAACTTGGACACTGTTTCTGTATTTTTTTATTACACTGCATTACGTGTATAATCTTTAAATTCCTCTAAATTTAAATTTAGATAAAAATTAAAAAGTTTGAAAACTACCAGATTGTCTTTGTATTATTTCAAATAAAAGCCATAATTCTATGTTAACTGTAGGCTTACCATTAAGCTTTGGTAAGCTTCTTTCAGTTGTAAGTTATAATATTTTTGATTAGTTGACTGTGTTTTCTGCATATTTTGTGCTTGACTCTCGCTACAAATCTCTCATTTTATCTTTTGATATTCAACAGAAATTAATTCGCATGAATATGCCGATATTGGAAGGAGGAAAGGTGAATTTTACTACAACACTTTTTGCTTTGATTCGAGAGAATCTCAATATCATGATGAGACCAGGTAAGATATTTTCGTCGCTGAATGTTGAGTGTATATAAAATTTTGTATTTTCTTTCGATGATAATTTTGGCTGTGTTTTTTTTATCATGGTAAGGGGGGGGGGGTTCTTTATGCATTTTTCCCTTTCCTAATGTTTCGTTGAGATGAAGTTTCGAACCCTGCGCTGTGTTGTTCTTCATGTCTGATAGTCTAAGGAGCCCCATATCAGGACCGCGCTCTAACATCACACCCAAAAAGAAATAAAAAACTAGTAGGCCTATAAATCAGACACATTCCACCTCGGGAATTGAATTGAAAAAAACAAAAACTATCTCTAGAAGACCCTCAAAGGGCTTACAGTTCTAAAAGTTGGGTTTCGATGTCCGTGAGGGGCACAGCACAGATAGCTCATTGCACGGCTTTGTGCTTAACAACAAACAATCTTTATTCATCTTATTAACAAAATATTGGTGATTCAAAAATATAAAAGACTTACACTTCTAACTTATTTGTATATTTCAAAGAAAAGTTGTCATCTTAACAATTTCAGTGAAGCGGAGATGATAAGTTATAGCGTCAGTATTTACGACCTACTTACTATAATCTTGGTACGAATGTAAACATCAATCTTGTTTGTTTGTTTTTCAGCCGACGAGATGGATTTAGCAGACAGAGATCTGAGGGAGATGATCAGAAAATTATGGCCTTTTCATGTGAAGAAACTATTCAACAAGATATTGCCTGAAGGCGATGGTAGGCTTCAACAAAACCGTTTTATTTAATCCTTTCCGTACAACTTTTATGTTCTTAAGATAGAAACCGTACAAGTACGTGTATAGTGACCTAAGATATGTAAGGAATGATTTCTGCATTTTCGAAATTTTTCCCACGCACGGTTCTTGAAATTTGTATATGTTGTTAGGTTCAATGTGTCCCACCAGGCATTGTTGTTAGGTTGCATGTTTCCCAGTAGGCGTTACCCATGGTTATATATATCCCAGAAGATATTGGTGCTGGGCTACATACGTCCAAACAGTCAATGTTGCTAGGTTTCATGCGTCCTAACAAGTATTGTTACTGGGTTACATGCGTCCCAACAATGATTGTTGCTGGGTTAAATGCGTCCTAATACGTATTGTTGCTGGGTTACATGCATCCAAACAGTCATTGTTGCTGGGTTACATGCGTCCCAACAATGATTGTTGCTGGGTTAAATGCGTCCTAA
>NW_013669782.1:18990-22257 GCF_000517525.1 Limulus polyphemus
TGTATTATTCCTTCCTCTGAGCTTCACATATTTTTGGTACTAATGTTTTCCATTTCACACTGTGTGTATTATTCCTTCCTCTGAGCTTCACATATTTTTGGTACTAATGTTTTCCATTTCACACTGTGTGTATTATTCCTTCCTCTCACCTTCACATATTTTTGGTACTAATGTTTTACCCTTCATCCTGTGTGTATTATTCCTTCCTCTGACCTTCACATATTTTTGGTACTAATGTTTTACATTTCACACTGTGTGTACACACGTGTTTACTAATATATTTCTATTAATTCTCTTCTACCTCTACCATACTTAATCCATTTTTGGTGTTTATCTTCATCTTTTTAATCGTTTTTTCTTAATCTTTTAATCAAACAGTCCTTCGAGAAGGAAGTCTTACTGTTGGAAAAATATATGCAGGTCTGTTAATCCTAGAAAACTGGAAATCCACGAGATTTGGCCGATTATCTACCGAAGAAAAGCTCTCGGTTGGTGTTTGGATAGTTTCAACTGTATCTCGATTTTAACACCTTGTTAATTCGTTGGATGTACACCCTGATATGTTTAGTAGCATTAATTAAGAGATTTTCAATTAATTAGCCTGTAATAGCTAATAGTAAGAAAGAGCTATAATAATATTGGTATATCAAAATGTACGTTACACGAGACAGTTCAAAGACGACTGAATTGTGTAATATTTATGAAAAGGCAAAATGAATCTTGTAAAACAGTAAAAGTGTTTTCGATTGTTCTTAAACAATTGTACTCAGATTTCGGTTAGTGTCACAGCTGACCCCCCCAAATGATGTATTCTCTGTAAGTTATGAAACAGGTCATTAATTAAACTATTCGGCTCTAATTAGAGTTCTTCCCAGTTTCTTAAAATGTCAAATCGGTACTTCAGACTGAGATTAATAATGGCTGGAGACGGCTTAAATGGGTAATGAAGAAAAACTTTAATATAAGTTTAACATGACAGCAAATGTACAACGTTTCGACAAGGTTTTGTCATCATCATCATCGAATTCAGACTGAGATGTTTTGTTTCGTTTTATTATCAAAATCAGCGTAACTTAAGCTTATTCTCACTTCCTAAGTCAAACAATTCTCTAACCTGCCTAGAAAGTCCGTAATTAACAGCTTTGAAAAACTGGATTATCTTGACAAAGAAAACTTAGTAGTTTTAACCATGACTCGTAAACAAACCAGTCTTGTATTTGCCACTTATTTTTCCTGCTTAATTCGTGTGTATTATAGTAGTTTTAACCATGACTCGTAAACCAACCAGTCTTGTATTTCCACTTATTTTTCCTGCTTAATTCGTGTGTATTACATTAGTTTTAACCATGAATCGTAAACAAACCAGTCTTGTATTTCCACTTATTTTTCCTGCTTAATTCGTGTGTATTATAGTAGTTTTAACCATGACTCGTAAACCAACCAGTCTTGTATTTCCACTTATTTTTCCTGCTTAATTCGTGTGTATTACATTACTTTTAACCATGACTCGTAAACCAACCAGTCTTGTATTTCCACTTATTTTTCCTGCTTAATTCGTGTGTATTATAGTAGTTTTAACCATGACTCGTAAACCAACCAGTCTTGTATTTCCACTTATTTTTCCTGCTTAATTCGTGTGTATTATAAAGCAGCTAAATCCGTGCAACTTCTGTAACTGAATACACATAATAATTAAACTTTAAGCCACTTTACGGCTTTTTTACCTCTTCTAGTTTGTATGGATGAGATTTTAACTTGAACTATGTATTTTATCTATTGCTGAATTTTAGTTTATTTTCTATTTTTATATATCACGCGATATTATTGAGTATCTTTGTATTTTTCAGGAGGAAAATCCACCCTCTCCTCAAAGTGATTCGGCGGTAATTTTCCTTCATATATCTTTCTTTATAACTCTTCCATCAGAGAAACCTTTATGTCCTATTTGATGGATCAAGTTTTGAGATAATTTTCACAGCTTGTGATCTTTGACCTAAAACTCACGTCTATAAGTCACCAGAAAAGCTAGAGTTGTTTTCTAGTTTTGATTTTTCTTCTACTATTTCTTTGTTATTATTCACTTATGCCAATCAGTGTTTCTGTAAGATGAGATGTTATAGTATTTAACCTGATAAAGTTTAGGATTTTTATATCTTCATTTTGGCAATAAAGTTAGAGAGAAAAAAAAAGCAGTATTTGATCTCCCTGATGAAACCGCGAAGGCGAAACGTTGGCTGAAATAAAGTTTTTTTTTATCATTATCTGAAGACCAATAACCCGGCTTGGCCAGGTGGTTAGGGCACTCGACTCGCAATCTGCGGGTTCGAATCCCCGTCCCAACAAACATGCTCGTCCTTTCAGCCGTGGGGGCGTTACAAGGTGACGGTCAATCCCACTATTCGTTGGTAAAAGAGTAGTCCAAGAGTTGGCGGTGTGTGGTGACGACTAGCTGCCTTCCCTCTAGTCTTATACTGCTAAATTAGGGACGGCTAGCGCAGATAGCTCTCGTGTAGCTTTGCGCGAAATTCAAAACAAACAAACAAATAATCTGAAGAGCAAATTTCGTTTTCTGTTTCTCTAACTTTAGTGCCATAATATCTTCATTAATTAAAAATGGTTCGCAAGATAAACGGAACTATTTTATCTGTTACATTTACTACTTTGTTTGATATTATTTTTTTTTAAATGAACTCTTGGCACTGTTTCACATCTTTAGCGTCCGTCCTTGCTACATCTCTTGATGGGCGTGGTCAGGAATTCCAACTCACATACGAGTCTCAACCATGAGGAGGATCAGTATGAAGATGCCGAATGTCGATCTCTTCGTTCAAGAAGAGGGTCTTTTAGAAACTCAAGACTTAGGTGAACACAATTATCAATAGTTTTAGCCAATGTTAGATCCATAAAGTGTCAGAGAGGATATTCATAGTTCATTTCGGCACATCAAACCCTAGCCAGACATCAGAACCCAACCAGGCTGATCAAGAAAGCACCATAAAGCTCCAAAGACACTCTGGAACCTTCTGAAGTCTGGTTAAGACATTCCGGAACCTTTTGAAGTCTTGTTAAGACATTCTCGGAACCTCCTGAAGTTTGGTTAGGACACTTCGGAACCTATTAAAGTATGGTTAGGACATTCCGGAACCTTCTGAAGTCTTGTTAAGACATTCTCGGAACCTATTAAAGTCTAGTTAGGACACTCTGGAACCTATTAAAATTTGGTTAGGACACTCTGGAACCTATTAAAATTTGGTTAGGACACTCTGG
>NW_013669782.1:22993-26770 GCF_000517525.1 Limulus polyphemus
GTTAATTGATTTGACTTACTAGTTTGTGCTAGGTGTAGCCTAGAAGCTAGTGTGCTGAACCGTAAATCCGAGGGTCTATGGTTTGCATCCCATTGCAATAAAATCGCACTCTGTACTTTTGGGCAATGTATGCCCTATAATAGTAACTGTGAAATAACAATATTAAATTAGAATAGCCCAAGAATAGTTTAAGGTGTGCTCTTGACCAGTGGTTCTACACAATAAACTCTAAACTAGGGATGGCTAGCCCTTTGGAAGATTTTCACGAACACCTAAAAATAATAAACAAATAGTTAATTAGTCTTAACACTAAATTAATCATGAAGCTACTAAGATTAGAATGAATGTACATGGAACACTTTAATTAGTTTTCGCTGTTGTTCTTGGAATTATTCAATCATTTTAGAGACAATATATTTGGGTAAGTCTATTGAAGAAACCGTAATCTGTTCATTGTTCAAATACTTTGTCTTTTACCGAATTATCAGACAAATAACGTCTACAAAAATACACTATCTCATTCATGCCACACACAAGATCACTAGTTGATAAGCTCAATATTTAGTCAGATTACTTGTTGTTGTAGTGTAGTTTTAGTCATATTACGTGTTTTTGTAGTGTAGATTTAGTCAGATTACTTGTTCTTGTAATGTACTTTTAGTCAGATTACGTGTTGTTGTAGTGTAGTTTTAGTCAGATTACGTGTTGTTGTAGTGTAGTTTTAGTCAGATTACTTTCTGTATTGTTGTAGTGTACTTTTAGTCAGATTACGTGTTGCTGTAGTGTAGTTTTAGTCAGAATCTGTGTTGTTGTAGTGTAGTTTTAGTCAGATTACGTGTTGTTGTATGTCGGGGGTGGGTGAAGGTTATTACCAGGATTAGGAAACCCTAAAAAAGAACACTTGAGATCTACCACAAACCCACAAAATTCAGTCGCGAATCATATTTCTTAATAACCCTTCATTTAATCATACACGATCATTATCAAACCAATAATTAATTATTATTTCTATTTTATAAACTTCACAGATTCACGGGAAAATGAATCTCAAGCAATGTTGAAAAAAAAATGTTCATGCAACTTTAACACATTGCTTTACATGCTGCTGTGGGTGTGTCAGCCATGCGTGCAGTGTGATCAAACCCTCATGTAACCAACCAAGTAAGCATGCATTCTCACTACCAGACCTGAGATTCGGATTGCTCATTGTCTCCACCGCGGCGCTTTCTCCGACTACTTCCGCGACGTAGAAAACTGAACGATCGTTGCCAAGTCCTGTCCGAGTTATCGTTGGTTTTGTCGATGCTATGAGGAAAGGAGAGATATTAGAATTACACTACAACAACACGTAATCTGACTAAAACTACACTACAACAACACGTAATCTGACTAAAACTGCACTACAACAACACGTAATCTGACTAAAACTGCACTACAACAACACGTAATCTGACTGAAACTACACTACAACAACACGTAATATGACTAAAACTGCACTACAACAACACGTAATCTTACTACTACACTACAACAACACGTAATCTGACTAAAACTACACTACAACACGTAATCTGACTAAAACTACACTACAACAACACGTAATCTGACTAATACACTACAACAACACGTAATCTGACTAAAACTACACTACAACAACACATAATCTGACTACTACACTACAACAACACGTAATCTGACTAAAACTACACTACAACAACACGTAATCTGACTAAAACTACACTACAACAACACGTAATCTGACTACGCCAGTACTTGGGAAAGAATAGGTCATCCAGAACTGGCAATGAGAGGATAGCCAACACTGGTAAAGAAAGGGTCACCAGAAATGGAAATGAAATGGTCAACAGCACTGGGAAAAGAAGGGTAGCCACCACTGGGATTGAAAGGGTCACCGTCTCTGGGAATGAAAGGATCGCCAGTACTTGGGAAAGAATAGGTCATCCAGAACTGGCAATGAGAGGATAGCCAACACTGGTAAAGAAAGTGTTATCAGCCTGGAAATGAAAGGGTCGTCAGCAATGTGGTGTAGATCCTTTCATTCCCAGAGACGGTGACCCTGTCATTCCCAGTGGTGGCTACCCTTCTTTTCCCAGTGCTGTTGACCATTTCATTTCCATTTCTGGTGACCCTTTCTTGTCCACCGCTGATGACCATACTTTTGTCAGTTTTAACAACCTTTTTTTTTCTTCATTCAAATACAAAAACGTATCAGTTAGGCCTAATGATGGTACACAAAAGATTCACTGAAACATTACGTATAGATGTAGTATAATTCTTAAAAAGTTACAGTTTAAATCAACAGTACAAACGTTTGTGATACAAGTATCGTTAAATACAGATTTTTTTCCCCCCATTTTCCATAATTTGGCCATGGTGAATTCAAAGTAACCACAATGAAACAACGTGGTAAGATCACCACGAAGAAAAAAATGGCTACATTACCACAATGGTAACGTCGCCATAATAAAACAAAATGGCTACATCGACACGAAGTTTTAAGATGTCCCTGATGGTCAGTTTCTCTATAGAATTCAACATTCTATAATGAGCGTTAAGGGGGCGTACACCAATTAATCTCTTCTTTCAAAAACTAATAAATACGTTAATAAAGTAATATAATATATTTATATAATATATATTTTTGAAAGTAAATACTAAACTATCTTTACATTTAATCTCAGACAAGTGTAAAAAGCATGTTTATATTTACTGACACTTTTAACGCTCTGACCCATGGTGGTGTATATATATTATATAGGTTATTAAGCCTAATTCAGTTACCGATAACGTTAGCATCAGCTCTAATACCGAAACTGAAACCTGAGTGAGGTTTATGTTTTAAAAATGGCGCCGAATGACTACGACATTTACTCTGAAATAGTAAAAGTGATGGGTTTTCTAACATCTGGTTGCTGCCAAATTAAGCACAAAGCTACACAATGGGCTATCTGTGCGCTGCCCACCACGGGTATCGAAACCCGGATTCTAGCGTTGTAACGTGATTATGAAAATACCCCTGTTACCAGTGGTTACATTTGCCCTCGAAATTTGTAAATAAACTATAAATTTATGAAGTTTGAAGAAGTGTCATATTTACCATTGTTTATCTCACAGTATATTTTAACTTTGTTTGATTGAATACTTCTCTCTCCATTACTCAATTTCCTTTCCGTATGAATATATACTTCTCTTGCAATGGATGGAGAATGATTTGACAACTGCCAAAGTAGTTTCCCAATCATAAACGATCCAAGCGTGGCTAAAGTACCTATTTATGGACCTATGGGTTCACAGTTCGGAGTTCCTTTGCCGCAAAATCGCGCTATGCACTTTTGGGTACGTGACGCTCATATACTTCTATTCAATTATAGTAGTCCAAAAGTTGACGGCAGGTGCTGTTGATTAACCTCCCATCTAATGTGTCAGTTCAAAATTCGAGACGGTTAGCGAAGACAGCCCCCTGTATAGTTTTGCGCGAATTGTTTGTTTGTTTGTAATTAAGCACAAAGCTACACAATGGGCTATCTGTGCTCTGCCCACCACGGGTATCGAAACCCGGATTCTAGCGTTGTAAGTACGCAGACATACCGCTGTGTCATTGGAGTACAAATCAAACTATTGTTTGTAATTAAGCACAAAGCTACACAATGGGCTATCGGTGCTCTGCCCACCACGGGTATCGAAACCCGGATTCTAGCGTTGTAAGTACGCAGACATACCGCTGTGTCATTGGAGTACAAATCAAACTATTGTTTG
>NW_013669782.1:27770-29804 GCF_000517525.1 Limulus polyphemus
AAGTACGCAGACATACCGCTGTGTCATTGGAGTACAAATCAAACTATTGTTTGTAATTAAGCACAAAGCTACACAATGGGCTATCTGTGCTCTGCCCACCACGGGTATCGAAACCCGGATTCTAGCGTTGTAAGTCCGCAGACACATCGCTGAGCCACCGAATTATAACTAAGTACAGTTTGGTTATTTCATGACCGTCTATTTGATACAAAACGTTAATGAAATATCCCTCTAATACAGAATCGTATCACCTGTAGTGTTTAGGAATTCTTATGTGATTTTTGTCTACATAAGAGAATCTTCATATCTGTACATGTACGGGCAAAACTGGCATTAACTTAAAAAATTAAATTTAAGAAATCGTTTTAGATCAGTGTAGTAAAAATAATTATATTCCGAAACCGGCTTTGAATACTCGTGTTTAGATAACCCACTGTGTAGCATTGTGCTTAACTTCAAACAACTTTATATCCCAACTGTCAGGGACGAAGCAAAGTCCATATATTTTGGCGGGTTGGGGGGGGGTGCATTACTGAGTTTTGACGATAAGATAGCGCGCTCTGAATACAACGATAATCGGTATTTCCGGACATTCTTAACGAAAAAGGTGTAGGTGAAAATAAAATGTCAAAACTATCAAAACCGTCGGCAAACTAATGTGCGTCGCATGATCCAGCTATGAATTCTATCACCTGTCGAGGTACGTGTGCTGATTTTTTCTCGGCATTTGCGCTGTTTACTTAAAATTTCGCATCAAATTGGACCGGTTGGACAGCGGACTTGCAACGCTAGAATTCGGGGCTCGATTCCCCACGGTGAACACAGCAGCTAGCCCAATGTAGGCTTTGCTATAAATCAAACCAATATTCCCGAAATAAATAGATACACATTTATACTGAAAGAATCACCCCCACCTCATCTACCCCTTTCGCTACGTCCCTGCCAACTCCACTACGTGAGAGTAAAACTCCCCCCTCCCCACCTCATCCACCCCTTTCGCTACGTCCCTGCCAACTCCACTACGTGAGAGTAAAACTCCCCCCTCCCCCACCTCATCCACCCCTTTCGCTTCGTCCCTGCCAACTCTATTACGTGAGAGTAACAGCTAGTGCACAACGTCGAATTTAAACAGATAATATCAACAGAGAATATCAAATGTTTATCGTTAAAAACGTCGCACAAACACCGGAAAGCATGGAACTATGGGAGACGTTCTCCTGCACGTTTCTTCACCAGTTTTTTAATAGTGCCGCACTAAACCCCAGATCTCGAATACTCTGTTTCCTTCCTTATTGTTTTGGTTTAAGATCCTAGATGGCACTGCAGAACAATGCATGTTTCATACAATCTTACAAATAATATATTCACCTTGTATCCCTATACCTTATCGATGTTTACAAGTCATTCAATATTTCTACTGTTTTCTTAAAAAGAATAAAACTTTTTTTTTCTTAGATTTATATTTAACTTAAGGTCAAATGAAGGTCAACTTATCATTCGATTGACCAGTTGTCACTGAGTTTCGGGGGGATTCCACCCCGCATTAGTAACCCTGGATAAGGGCACATCGAAAACAAAACAAGTTCAGTCTTCTTTATAGTGATAATTATATCCAAACAGACGTCACGAAAACTACAAGATACAGATAATTAGTTTGGCCCAAAATACAAAATCAGTATCAGTCAGTAAACACTCAAGAAAAGTTATTATATTACGAGCCCCGTTTCTAATAAACCCCCTTCATTAAATGTTCACATTCTTCGTCAGATGAAACCGCTAAATGTGAACGTCCTTCATCAGGTGTAGTCATTAAACGTGAACATCCTTTATCAGGTATTGACACTAAACGTGAACATCCTTCATCAGGTGTAGACACAAAATGTGAACATCCTTCATCAAGTGTAGTCATTAAACGTGAACATCCTTCATCAGGTGTAGACACTAAACGTGAACATCCTTCATCAGGTGTAGACACTATATGTGAACATCCTTCATCAGGTGTAGGCACTAAATGTGAACATCCTTCATCAGGTA
>NW_013669782.1:30800-32075 GCF_000517525.1 Limulus polyphemus
AATTTCATTCCATTAACATTACAGAGCTTAGTCCAACTTACAGGCACCCTAGCGGTAAGTCTGGTGGCTTATAACACAAAAAAATCGAGTTTCGATACCCGTGGTAGACACAACACAGATAACCTAATATTGATTTTCTCTAGAACAAAACAAAACACACGCACACACACACACAAAAAAAACAAGTATGCTTAGCTCAATACCCAAGGCACCCTAGCGGTAAGTCTGGTGGCTTATAACACAAAAGATCGAGTTTCGATAGCCGTGGTGGGCACAGAACAGATAGCCCATTGTATAGCTTTGTGCGTAACAATAAACAAACAAACAATATTCGGGCTCATATAAACGTGTTCCTTACGGTAATAAAAAATACCTAAATTGATGCAAGGTGGCGGAAGTAACGTCATTCAAAATGGTTTATGAAAGAATGCTACATCAGGTTTTGTTTGTTTAAAGTTAAGCACAAAGCTACACAATGGGCTATCTGTGCTCTGCCCACCACAGGTATCGAAACCCGATGTCTAGCGTTGTAAGTCCGCAGGTGTACCGCTGTGCCACTGGGGGAGGGGGGCTTTACACGTGTATGCTTGTTTGAAGTTAAGCACAAAGCTATACAATGGGCTATCTGTGCTCTTCCCACCACGGGTATCGAAACCCGATTTCTAGCGTTGTAAGTCCGCAGACACACCGCTGTTCCACTGGGGGGCACATCAGGTTTATACGAAATTTAGTGAAAACAAAACAGCCTATTATTACATTGTTTCATTCCTCCAACACGCCAGAAACTCGAACTTGTAAAGTTTTAAAGTTACTTAACGACACAAGAAAGAGGCCCGGCATGGCCAGGTGGTTAGGGCGCTCGACTCGCAGTATGTGGGTCGCGGGTTCGAATCCCCGTCACACCAAACATGCTCGTCCTTTCAGCCGTGGGGGCGTTACAAGGTGACGGTCAATTCCACTATTTGTTGGTAAAAGAGTAGCCCAAGAGTTGGCGGTGGGTGGTGATGACTAGCTGCCTTCCCTCTAGTCTTACACTGCTAAATTAGGGACGGCTAGCGCAGATAGCCCTCGTGTAGCTTTGCGCGAAATTCAAAACAAACAAACAAACACAAGAAAAGAATGTTTGAAACTGTACTTTTTTTAAGAAGTTTTTTTTCAATACTTACTTTTTAAATATTCAGTGATTTCATGGTTGTAGATATAAACGTTTTCAGAAAGGTTTGAGTATCTGTGGAATTTCGACTATTATATATATATATATATATATATATATAT
>NW_013669782.1:32589-36003 GCF_000517525.1 Limulus polyphemus
CTTGAAAGTCGAGTTGTTCAAAACTTGAAAATAGCGTTGATAACTGGACCAATTTTGGGTTGAGATGTCGCAAAGGAAATATCTACCTGTCATTTGCCGCCAAAAAAATTCCTATACAATCTACACATCCTTCAGTAGGTCTCTGACATTTCCTGATTGGCTTAAGGACTTGCCAATAAGTGATTGCCTTACCGGTCTACGTTGATCTGACTCATTTTATAAGATGTACTATAGATCATTTTCCAGACGGTTCTCCTATGATTAGTGTCTTTCGAAAAGCTTCAGTAGATATTTCTTTTGCAACATCTCACCCAACAATTAATTCGTCCAGTTATCAACGCTATTTTCAAGTTTTGAACAACTCGACTTTCAAGATCTACACGTGCTGATGTTTCCGTTTATCAACGTTATATTTTAAGATCTGTGCAAGAACTCAGTTAACAGATGTTCCCGCATATAAAAGCTATCTTAATATATATATATATATATATATTTCCCAACCCAGATAATGTTTGCATCACACGTTTGTTTGTTTTTTTTTGCAGTTCTCCCCCCCTCCTCCAAAAGCACTGTTTCTTCTTTGTTTCCATGGTGATAATTTTTTTGAGTTACACACGGTTCCTGTTCAGTCCTCACGTGAAACAAGTTTATCGTCTTCCCTTACCTCCCGCCTACACTTTGCACTGAGTTTTCAGATTACACGAGTTAAGTTATTTATGTCACCTTACTCCGTGCTTAACGAGTAAGCTATTAAAAACTAGATGATCAACAAATGTGAAATTACAAACGTTACTCTCGGGTGTAAACAGGGGATCGAAATGTTGGACGTCAACGTTGGACGACCATCCATGGACGGTGCAGGCTGGAAGCCAGGATCCCAGGAAGTGAGTGGGTGTCCATTGTTGTACTTCTCTCTCTTCCGAAAAGTGCCACACACCTTTTCCCAAGCCAACTTGTTATTTTTATTGTTGTTGTCTCTAAGTTGATTTGATCCACTCCGTACGTTTTGTCAAACTCTTCCGCAGTTCTCCACATTTGTTATATATTAGAAATTGTGATCTTTGATTTGTTTATGTATATATATTAAAAAACGTTAATAATAATAATTTGATTGATAACATAAGATGGAGGTGTCCCCTTTCCCTCCCCCAGTGGGTCAGCGATACTTTTTAGTACTTACAACGCTAAAATTCCTGGCTCGATTCCATCTGGGGAACATAGTGCAGAAAAACCCATTGTGTAACAATAATATTAATAATTTGATTGATAAGATATGATGAAGGTGTCCCCCCCCCCAGTGGGTCAGCGATACGTTTTCTTACTTACAACGATAAAATCCTGGGCTCGATTCCATCTGGTGAATATAGTGTAGAAAGCCCATTGTATAGCTTCCAGCTAAAAGAAAAATCAAAAACAAGAAGAAAAAAAAAACACCCACCAACAACAACAACGTTGGATGAACGTGATCTGGTAGTTAGTTTGCCGGACGTTTTTCTTTTGTTTTTTTGAAACTCACCGATAACAAACTGTTATAAGTTGTTTTTTGTTTTGTTTTTGTTTTTAAGAAGTAGATGTGGGGAGTTCTGGGGTAATCAGTCTCTTTACGATCATAGGCGCTAGTTGAAAACTAGTTATCGTTTTAAAATATTAATAAGATCGTTAGCCACAAATCGTCCCAACAAACATACAGTGTGGGCCACAGCGAGTCTCCCCATATTACTTTTTGTTATATTTCATGCCACATTCTATGTAGCCGACACTTCAAATATTGGTAACGTTGAAGTAATTCGAAGAGCGTCCAATGACAGTTTTAAAAAAATCGAGACGGAAAGATAGCTGTTTGTAAGAAAAGAACACAACGTCGTGTGTGGCAATTAGTGAAAAAAAAAAAAACACAGTAAACGGAACAAACTGTCAGAAGTCTGAGAATCTAGTTTCGACACATTCTGGGTCCTCTTCGGTCTCACGTTGTCTTCTGGCAGGAAAAAAAAAACTGGTCGACAAACGCTTACGTGACCCCTGATCTTGGGATTCTCTTAAGGACAAAGGATGTCAGGAAGTTGTTAAGTTTAAAGTAACTGTGGGAGGTGTCGAAATTAGGCAACTTTCGACGACTCTTCTTTTTTATGCAGTTATCCGTTTTGTATAAAATTATTGTTGATTTTCAATCGATTTGATGGCCAGAATCTCTCATATGAAGAAAAATGACACTGTTTTGGTTTCCGTACACGTGGTTGACACGAGAGTGTTTGGACATAAAAAAAAAGACATAAAATATGGAAAACAATGCAAAACGAAACAACTTCCTGACCTCCTGTGTCACGTAGGCGTTTGTTGACTAGTTTTTTTTCCTGCCAGAAGACAACGTGAGACCGAAGAGGACGCACGAATGTGTCGAAACTAGATTCTCAGACTTCTAACAGTTCGTTCCGTTTACTGTGGTTTTTTTCGTTAGCTGTTTGTAGTTTCGTATTCATTTATTGGGAAAGGTTTGCTATGATTCAACCTGTAAATTTTGTGCAATAATATCATCCAGTTAACTTAAATACAAGACCCAATTTTTTGATTATTCGTTATTTAAAGGTCCCCATGCACCAGAACTTTCAGCCCCTTTAGATTTGATTTTTTTTTAAGGAAACAAGAAATATTTAATCCAATCGAACAGACGCATATTGGAATGGGCGTGACCTAGTGTTTATCGTGTCCTACTTTGAAGTTGAGGGCCCCTGGTTCGAGTCCCATTGTCGCAAAATTGTGTTCTGTGCCGTCAGACCATACGTGCATTATAAAAGTGATAGTAACTTCTTTCTATTCGATTAAAGTAGCCAAAGAGTTGGCGGTAGATGCTATTCACTAGTGGCCTTTTCTCTATTTTTTATTAGATAACCCTAGTCGTTATTTCAGAGAAGTTATGTTGTAAACATTTTTATCTTGTTGTGTTTTTTACATAAGTAATCAACTGGTGTTATAAGCTCATTTTTTTTTACTCAACTAAAAAGTATTTCCTGAAGCTTTTAAATATTTGTCATTATGTTTTTACATTCTGTCATAAAAGAAAAAAGTACTAATTAAGGAACAAAGATGTGTTGTTAATCTTGAAAAAATATTTACTGTCACATGTCACCCAGATGACAGAAAAACTAGTTGTTTACAATAAACGTTTTTAGTATACATATGTCACCCAGATGACAGGAACATTGGTTGTTTACAATAAACGTATTTAGTACATATACCACCCAGATGACAGAAAAACTGTTTTTTTACAATAAACGTATTTAGTGCACATGTCACCCAGATGACAGAACAGTTGGTTGTTTACAATAAACGTATTTAGTGCACATGTCACCCAGATGACAGAACAGTTGGTTGTTTACAATAAACGTATTTAGTGCACATGTCACCCAGATGACAGAA
>NW_013669782.1:36922-47371 GCF_000517525.1 Limulus polyphemus
AAACAGGTAATGGAAAAGGTCAAATAGGAATCTAGTAGCAGAGGAGAAAAAAACAGGTAATGGAAAAGGTCAAATAGGAATCTAGTAGCAGAGGAGAAAAAACAGGTAATGGAAAAGATCAAACAGGAATCTAGTAGCAGAGAAAGAAAAAACAGATAATGGAAAAGGTCAAATAGGGATCTAGTAGCATAGAAAGAAAAAACAGGTAATGGAAAAGGTCAAATAGGGATCTAGTAGCAGAGAGAGAAAAAACAGGTAATGAAAAAGGTCAAATAGGGATCTAGTAGCAGAGAAAGAAAAAACAGATAATGGAAAAGGTCAAATAGGGATCTAGTAGCAGAGAAAGAAAAAACAGGTAATGGAAAAGGTCAAATAGGGAACTAGTAGCAGAGAAAGAAAAAACAGATAATGGAAAAGGTCAAATAGGGATCTAGTAGCAGAGAAAGAAAAAACAGGTAATGGAAAAGGTCAAATAGGGATCTAGTAGCAGAGAAAAAAACAGGTAATGGAAAAGGTCAAACAGGAATCTAGTAGCAGTGAAAAAAAAAAGGTAAAGTGGTATAAATTTTCTTATCTGCCTATCTAAAAGCCAACCTCCTCAAGAATTCAGGTATGAACATTTAGATGTGACTAAATTGGAAGATTTGCCTATTAAAATAATCAATTATTATTAATCAACAAGTAATATCTTAAATAAAATGACAGAGTTCTGTCAATAAGCTTAAACGTCAAAAAATAAAATCTTATGCTGTTAACTTCCAGTATGAACTAACAGAAAATATGAAAAATGTGTTTAATTATTTGTGTGTCTTTAATATTTCCTACAAAAACACTGAAATTTCTCTAAAAAGCTATAATTGGTGGAAAGATAACATATAGTTGGACCACCGAACCGCCATCTGCATTACGAGTTTATGCTTTTTATTATGGTTTATCTTTGTGTAATGTTTCTGTAAATTCTCAAATTAACGATAACACGATTTTGATCTCTTTTTTTTTCTGTCTTCTGGACATGCAGCCAAACTCCGTGAGAATGAATTTGGTATATCTGGTCAAGGTTCCCCGTTTAGAGGAAGATCACCAGTTCGCTCCATGCTCGGCAAGCCGTCGCCATGGCGGATCTCCTCTCCATCACCCGGAAGGAGTCGGAGTGTTAGTCCAGAGTACCGAACGACGTGCCTCTATAGACCATCTCGTAGTCCTAGCCCCAAAATCATTCCAACCCACAGTGAATTTTACGGTAGGGTACCGATAGAGCATCGATCCCGTAGCCCGAGCCCAGCTTCTGCGCACAGCCTACCATTGCAGCGTGTGTCGCGAGGGAGGAAGTTGCCACCCACCCCCAACAAGCCCTCCACTTTGCGTCTTGACGTTCGATCCATAGAACGAATAAACTTTCCTATTGTGTCTCGTTCGCCTACACTGCCCATGCCCGTTAACAAATCCCAATTCAACATTAACTTTCCCAAAGTGAACGCCTCGCCCACTCGTCTGCCAAATTCCCAACTGCCGTTCTGGCAACAAAGAACTACTCCGGGTTCTGGCCTTCACAGCCTGTCTCTAAGGCCAGGCGGAAGGGCGGCTAGTAGTGTCAGTTTGCCACGTGGTCAGAAGCAGACTCGCAATATTGGCCATCACCATACAATGTCATATATGGACAGACAGTTTGTCTCTCGGGGTCATAATAATGAACCGCTAAGTTTCGAAGCTGCCGCTTCGATCGGAAGAGGTTCTAGACAGCTTCCGTTGCCAATGCCTAACGGCTACAAGCCAGGCCAAAGACAGCGAGAAAGAAGAGGAAAAGTTGCAACCTTGATTGGTTTGCGGACAAGCCATATGGGGCCACAAAGTGACTCCGAAGATGATTGGTGCTAGTTAACCAATCACAGGTTGCAGCCAGGCCGTATTGGACCACAAAATGACATCGATGATGATTGGTGCTAGTTAACCAATCACATGTTGCAGACAGGCTGTATGAGACCACAAAGTGACTCGGATTATGACTGGTGTTAGCTAGCCAATCACAGGTTTGCAGACAGGCCGTATTGGACCACAAAGTCACTCTGATTATGATTGATGCTAGCTAGCCAATCACAGGTTTGCATACACATCGTGGGACCACAAAGTGACACCGATGATGATTGGTGCTAGTTAGCCAATCACAGGTTGCAGACAGGCTGTATGAGACCACAAAGTGACTCGGATTATGATTAATGTTAGCTAGCCAATCAACGGTTTGCAGACACACCCGTGGGACCACAAAGTGACACCGATGATGATTGGTGCTAGTTAGCCAATCAAACAAATAAACTGACAGAGAAAGAGCGAATTTATAGGAGTGAAATGCAAGATTTCGCCAGAAGTGGCGTAGAACGTCACGTTTCTGAACAAATTATGATATTGTATATATAAAAAAAATTGTTCTATTCCTAATGATTATAATGAGCACTTCAATTTGACTATTTGTTTTCAATCTTTTAGGGGTTCATTGCTAAAAACTTTTGTTTGTCATTTGAATTATCTTAATGACTCTTAACCCTTTGTCTTTCATGCTCGTTCTCTGTGATAGAACACACTGTTGCGTTAAATGAAAAAAAAATCATGATATCGGGATTAAGGCAGGACATTAGGACTGGATCATCTCGTTAGCATAACTTACAACCCTTGCAGCCATATTTAAAAAATATTGCGCAATGATTGTGAGTGGATGCTTTATTATTATTTTTCTTGTAGCTGTAATTCTAGTTCATCAATAACGAAATGGCTTATTTTCGAAGCATTGATCTTGTTTCCTATACTAAAAAATTCTTGTAATTGTTACCCCCCTTTCAACAATACCAAAATGGCTTCTTTTGAAAGCATTCGTCGTATTTCCTATATTAGAAGCTTCTTGTAATTGTAACCCCCCTTCAGTACTATCGATCGAAGTGGCTTATTTTCGAAGCGTTGATCGTATTTCCTATTTCAAAAACTTCTTGTAATTGTAACCCCCCCCCCCGTAAACAATACCGAAATGGCTTCTTTTCAAAGAGAACAGCGTATCTTATATAAATAAATCTTCTTATAGTTCTAATCCCTTTCAACAATATAGAAATGGCTTCTTTTCAAAGCATTGGTCGAAATATTGTTTAAAGCTTATAAATTCTACCAGTCGAACAGGTAAATTATTAGCGTTGTAGCTTGCTGAAAATTTGTTGACATCTGCGCATGCGTTGTAGCACGGTTAACGCGACTATTTAGAAATAGGCACTAAATTTATTAAATAAACTTTCTATATTTCATCACTTGCCTAATTTTCGATTTGGGAAACTGTTCATGTCTTTTTCTCTCTTTATAAACTCATGTTTCGATTTTTCTTCTTCAAATAGCTTACGACAGGTGGCGCATTATTAGGAGGATCGAATATTCACAAGTTGATAAGAAAATTTGAATAATGTTTAAAAACCTCGTTCCCCCCCCCCCCCAGGTTTCAGTGTTATTGATGGGTATTAATGTTTTTATCCTTTAAATTGTACAGGAGATATACTTTCTGAAATTTATTGCACAAATATATGCGTGAATTTATAATTAACTCCAACAAATAAACAGAACTTTTAAAGCCAAACGTAAGTCATTGTTATCAGTATCAACCTGGTAAAAATGTTGTCGTTTGAGATAAATTTCTTATGGTTTGTATGACAATCGATAGCAGCTGTCCAATAATTGACTATTTGCATTATATGCGCATATAATAAACTTCAAACTCATTCAATTTGTCCTTTAGAATTCGCCGTACCGTGCATTGAATCAGATGCTGAAAAAAAAATACGGGAACCGAGTAAATAAAACTCAAGTTTTGTAGGAGAAAAACAAACAAACAACTTGCACATGTTTTGATTGATCTCATGATTATTATATCAAAAGAAACGAGAATAATACGAAACGTTACTGAATTGTGTTTTTTGTGTTCTCAAGTTACTCAGACTTCGTTGCTTGTTTGTCAAATAAGTATATATATTTTTTTAAAGATATTGTCCCGCTTCACATTAGTTTAGTGGGTTACTTCAAAAATTATTAGATTAGTAAAGAGGATGATTTGGTTTTGGTTTCATGTTTTGGTGATGATACTGATTACAAACAGGATGATTTGGTTATTATGTTTGGTGGCGGTGCTGGTTAGAAACTTGATAAACAGATTTTTTTTTTATGTTCAGGGGTAATATTGATTACAAAACGGGATAAACTGGGTTTTTTAAGAGGTGATATGGTTCATCTCTTGTACCTGGTTCCCTTCCAGTATTTACAAATTCGCGGCGGATCTAATTTTAATCCAAATAATACCACACTTAACGAGCACAAGGTGAAATTTCGTCTAAACTTCTTGCATGTTATATCAACTAATATCAATTGTTCGATTTTAACAGCAGTCTCATTTAGAGACCTAAAGATATATGTCAAATCAATATTTTCGGCAATATATATAAAACCATTCAAATATTCAAAACAAAATATTTGTGTATCGAACCACATGGGATATATAAAACAACGCCCTCTATGCATAAGTAAGATTTCATTTAATTTTCTCCAATTTTCAATATGAACTTTGACATTAGATAAGAACTTAACTTCAAGTTCACAGGTAATATTATAAAAAACCTTTACTGTAGTTAAAAAAAATGTATTTAAATGTTTATACAACGTTATCACAAGACGATAAAACTGCTCGTTTATATGATTAGTTACGTAATATGTTAACCCTAACTTTTAGGACTCGTACGTCCTTGTTTTTCAATGTGAAGTTAATTGAGAAAAAGAAATGTGTGCCTTTTCTAAACTCAGAAGAGTCGTTTATATTAACTCAATATTTCGGATTGTTTACGATTGCTCTAAGTATGAAGATTTAGTATATAATTATGGGAATATTATTGTGAATTATTAATGTTGCCTACAAAATGGCGAATACGGGTTACTTGATAATAGCGATGGATCCTCTTTAACTGCATACGACTCACTTCCTTAGAGAGCTACGTAAGCATTAATGTTTCGATTAAGTTATAAATAAAGTTCACCTAGAGCCAGGAGTCTTTGTAGAACAGTGTCGCATTTCTGAATATCCTAGAGCCAGGAGTCTTTGTAGAACAGTGTCACATTTCTGAATATCCCAGATACTACACATTTCATTGTAGCTTTTCAGCAAGATTTTCACTCCTTTTAGCCCACGTGTCAAAAGATTCGTCACCTTTGAACTTTAATGTTATTATTATCACGTATCCCGCTTAATTGTGCTCTTATTGAACTGTTATTTCTAATATTAATTAAAATAAAACAAATTATGAATATGTTTATAACTAATTCTATATGCACAGTTACAAGTAACTTTTAAAGTCAGCAACTGACGCATGTTCCACACGTGTATATATAATATACATATATAAATATATACATAAATCTATATAAATTACAATCACTATCCTCTTTTGTATGTTGCCGCCTTGTTTATGAGGATTTCTCAACTTTTTCGAGCCAGAATGTATGTATGAATAATTTTTATTAAAATATTAGTTGATTCCTAATTGCTTAGGAACAATGCAACTTTGAGGAGATAGATGTTTTAAGAAATGATGAGAATTTGCTGCTCTTTGGTCTCCTAAATGGTTTATAATGACTGTTTAATAAAGTGACGAAAACAAAATAAGGACCAATCTATGGTTAACTAGTGTTCTCACTGACGTAATGGCTGTTACTAGAATTCAGCTTTGATTGGTTGTTTGGAAGGACTTTTTCTTTCTTAGGAAAAAACCTTAATTTACTTATACAAAAATAGGAATACCTCAACAAGTTCTGGATTAACATAAATCCTTATCTAAACAGAAAAGTTTAGTAAATCTTTTAATTTCCCGACTGGGAACAAGACACGCAATTTACTGTGACATCGTTAACGTTTTCAGTTTGAGTGCTTGGGTTGTGAATGGTCTATGAGAATAGATATCTCTCAATAAAAGATAACGACGTGGCGAGGTAATAAAGTCTACCTATTTTGCACTATTTCTGGGTGATTGACCTAGTTTTGAAACTCTGGGCTTTGTTAGTTGTAGTTTTGATAACATTTTTAAACTATCGTTTAACTTTTCATCACCGGTCTTCTTTTGATTTAAATTTCTCCTTACACTAATTTGAGAAGATATTCAAGAACAAAGTTGTCTGTCTGTATGTCAGGTATCCTGTTCATGTATTGTAGAAAAAAAAATCGTCATAAATTACTTGGAATTATTCAAATATGGCTATTGTTTCGTTGACTTTTTAACGAATTTCTGAATGAAACCGGTAGGAGAAAAAAAAACGATACAAGACACAAAGTTCATAAGTTAAGAGTTTGATTCTGGTCATGTTTTTACCACACTTATCAAATTGTTCGCTATTCTAACTCTTAGCTCTCACTTGTAAGGATGGAAAACTTCTCAGTTGGAGAAGTGTTTATAATCTTTAATAAAATTGTTAACTCATGAGACCGTTTGTCTTCTTTATTCTACAGTAACACACATTGTCAATACTGCTATTGCTCCCCCTGATGTAAGCTTCGGGATTTATAACACTAAAAATCTGGGTTAGATCCCACAGTGAGCACGTCACCAAGTTTTTTTTAAATATTTCTATTCAATAGCAATGCACATTATGAACAATATTACCATCGTGGCACTACTTACAACGGAATATTTAAGACACTACATCCCATGTAAAATTCATTACAGTTTCACCATTGTGGCCCTGCATTCCACGCTATTAATTTGGTGACTCTATAGTCCTGAAATAGAAGTGACACTATTAACTTTGTGGTACTATAGCCCTGAAATAGTAATGACACTATTAACTTTGAGACACTATAGCCCTAGAATAGTAGTGACACTATTAACTTTGTGGTAATATAGTCCTGAAATATTAGTGACACTATAGTCCTGAAATATTAGTGACACTATAGTCCTGAAATAGTAATGACACAATTCATTTTGTGGTACTATAGCCTTGAAATAGTAGTGACACAATTAACTTGGTGACACTATAGTCTTAGAACAGTAGTGACACTATTAACTTGATGACACTACAGTCCTAGAATAGTAGTGACACTATTAACTTTGTCGCACTATAGTCTTGAAATAGTAGTGACACTATTAACTTTGTAGTACTATAGTCCTGAAATAGTAGTGACACTATTAACCTTGTCGCACTATAGTCTTGAAATAGTAGTGACACTATTAACTTTGTGACACTATAGTCCTGAAATAGTAGTGACACTATTAACTTTGTAGTACTATAGTCTTGAAATAGTAGTGACACTATTAACTTTGTAGTACTATAGTCCTGAAATAGTAATGACACTATTAACTTTGTGAAACTATAGTCCTGAAATAGTAGTGACACTATTAACTTTATAGTACTACAGTCTTGAAATAGTAGTGACACTATTAACCTTGTCGCACTATAGTCTTGAAATAGTAATGACACTATTAACCTTGTCGCACTATAGTCCTGAAATAGTAGTGACACTATTAACTTTGTGACACTATAGTCTTGAAATAGTAGTGACACTATTAACCTTGTCGCACTATAGTCCTGAAATAGTAATGACACTATTAACTTTGTGACACTATAGTCTTGAAATAGTAGTGACACTATTAACCTTGTCGCACTATAGTCCTGAAATAGTAGTGACACTATTAACTTTGTAGTACTGTAGTCTTGAAATAGTAATAACACTATTAACTTTGTGACACTATAGTCCTGAAATAGTAGTGACACTATTAACTTTGTGACTCTCCAGCCCCTGAACGTATCACTGAATTAATATTTTACAGCATCTAAGTAAATTTTGTAAAGAAAACGTACTTTTCCAGAAGAAGTGTGCTTCCTCAAAGTCAACGACACTACCGGTTCCAGTTAGTTTCTTATCCTCCTACATTCCAAAGCTCTTGTGTCCAAATTTCGTGTTTTTGTCTATATACTAGTATTGCTACCAGTTGTCTTTTTTTTTTTTTGATAAGACAATGAGATTTTCACTCTATAGAACACATTCTACGCACGTGGGCTAATCGGTCAGGTCAGCTGTCCCTAAATTTCAAGTTTAGTCGTCTCTACTGGTCAGAATGACGTAGGACAACTAGTTACAACTTCCACCAACAGGGTTTTGTCAGATTTTGTGAACCGTTTGATTGTCACTCAGGAGCCGTTTAGTGTGAACTGTATTTAATGGCGTCTCGAACCTTTGACCCTTCCCAGACTCTTATAATTAGGCGACGCCTTGCCCCATTTTGAACAAATTACACTTAGGGAAGGTGTCACGTGTGTAGGAATGGACATGTTTTCTTGAATGGATGTTGGACTTTAACCAATGTTTATAACGCACATAATGTGGACATGTTTTCTTGAATGGATGTTGGACTTTAACCAATGTTTATAACGCACATAATGTGGACATGTTTTCTTGAATGGATGTTGGACTTTAACCAATGTTTATAACGCACATAATGTGGACATGTTTTCTTGAATAGATGCTGGACTTTAACCAATGTTTATAACGCACATAATGTGGATATGTTTTCTTCATTGGATGTTGGACTTTAACCAATATTTATAACGCACATAATGTGGACATGTTTTCTTGAATAGATGCTGGACTTTAACCAATGTTTATAACGCACATAATGTGGACATGTTTTCTTGAATAGATGTTGGACTTTAACCAATGTTTATAACGCACACAATATGGACATGTTTTCTTAAATACATGCTGGACTTTAACCAATGTTTATAACGCACAAAATGTGGACATGTTTTCTTGAATGGATGTTGGACTTTAACCAATGTTTATAACGCACATAATGTGGTCATGTTTTCTTTATTCTGCCCTTTCGATCTTCAAAATGAATTTGTTTCCATAAGTTTCAATTTGATAATAAAACTATTTTCAACACACGAGGAAGTTAATAGTCTGCATAGTAAATAACAATCATTTATGAACAGCCCGCTGTTGAATCGGGTAAGTGACGACAACGTTTCGACATCACTAACTTGAAACTTCGCTGGGTCCTGTAATTGTTTCAGTATGTTGATCTGTTATATGATTAATTTTGACGAGGTTTGCTAAACAGAATATTATGAAAATGTAGCTAACTATTGTGTGCGAGATTGTAAGCGTCATAATTCATAAACGGTTGTTTTTAGTTCCAGGCTTAGCTAAATAATGAGAACAAATATGAAATTCTTGTCGTTTTTACTACCAGCAACGAGTGGTAATTAGTTTGTTCTCTGTTTCTTAACCATTTTTACAACAATGTAACAATTATAAAACCCAATTGTCTATTGGTGATGCTTTGTTATTATGTAGTTTTGCGCTCAACAACAGACAAAACAAAATTCACAAAAATATAGAATTTCAGGTTTAATATTGCGGAAAAGTAAATTTGTGAAACTTTTAACATTCTTTCAGTTAGAAGCGATTTTAAAGTACTTATATATTTATATATACTTATCGACGCTATAGGAACTTAATCGTTCACAAGTAAATAAACTTAAAGATTTATTCTCACTTTTAATAATCGTCATAAGTGTAATATGACCACTGTGTAAAAATGATAGCAAATATGTTTTATCCTGTGGTAGAAAAATACGAAACAAACATTTAAATACTGGAAACAGTCTAGTATCACACTTTCTAAAACAAACGATTTTTTTTCTGTAAAAAAAAAAAAAGAGAGAATACAGAACAGCTAACGCTGTAAAACAAACTACGTGTCCAAAATAAACTGCAGTTGGATTTTTTTTTTAATTTAGTTCTTTTGAAAATGATAACATACTTTTAAAATAACGTCAAGCAAGACAATATGTCAAAGGTGAAATCCCTTCTATGCCGAGATGGCACTCCGGTTTGGCATAATGGAATGTAAATGGTGAAACGTCCCTCCCCCTCCTCTGGAGGGGATGCAATTAACCCCGAGATGGGGTCCATCATATAGCTGGGTCGTCTGGAACAAAGGTGAAATCCTTTCTATGCCGAAATGGCACTCCGGTTTGGCATAATGGGATGTAAATGGTGAAACGTCCCTCCCCTCCCATGGGGGGGATGCAAGTTAACCCCGAGATGGAGTCCATCATATAGCTGGGTCGTCTGGAACAATTGAAGTAAAGAGCGTTGCGATGTAATCTGATTTTAATAATGAGAGGAAGGCAAGATTAAAAAAAAATAACTCGGTCTAAAGTGCGGACCTTACAACAATGGCTTTATTACATACCAGTGAGTCAGTTTGTTTAATAAAAGGCAAGGCAGCAAAGACAGCATTCGTTTTTGTTTACCTTGTATTGAGAATACAACAGATAAAGCTTACCGTAGGACACGTGACCAAATTTGTGTTCTGACACTTAGTGACGACCCCCTAAATCACTGAAACTGCTCAAACTGAAAGACCACGTGACCAAATT
>NW_013669782.1:48371-52510 GCF_000517525.1 Limulus polyphemus
TCACTGAAACTGCTCAAACTGAAGGACCACGTGACCAAATTTGTGTTCTGACACTTAGTGACGACCCCCTAAATCACTGACACTGCTCAAACTGAAGGACCACGTGACCAACTTTGTGTTCTGACACTTAGTGACGACCCCCTAAATCACTGAAACTGAAGGACCACGTTACCAAGTTTCCATTCTTACTGCGCCTAAATGTGAACCTTTTTTAGGTGGTAATTGAACATTAAAAAAAACAAAACATTTCTTGGATATTAAAAAAAAACAATTATTGTACGAGTACATCTAGAAGTGTTGCCAAGGCTTAGGTTGTATAAGGCTGTTATTGCTTCTTTTTTTTTAACCATGGATACGGAGACGTTGTAATACTTCCCTGTAAATCAAAAATAAAGAAACAAATAGATCCGTCCAGATCCGTTTTAGGAGGCAAAATCGCCATGCTGCGGTCTCGTGTGCTTATTTTCCCTACAATTAGGTTCGTGCTCGTACTTAAGCCACTCATATTTACCCTAAGCTACATGTTAAATCAAAACCAAAACCTATATGAAGATAGACAGGTAGATTGATTTGTGTTGATAAGGAGAATTTCAACGGTTGTTCCATGCCACACACGATTGTTTAGCTAACAGCATTGTTTAGACACAATGATAATTAAAAGTGAATCTTCCATAGACAAGGCTTCTTCATCATTTTCTCTTCTCAAGAAAAGTCTCCTTTCGCTACAGAGTCTTCTTCACTCTGTCTCATAACGAGAAAAATAAAACAATGATCACGTCATATTACTGGTTCGGTTTCGCTCTCCTCTCGTTGGAAGAATAGTGTTCTATTGAGGCGGAAGTTCCAGTACTCGAGACAGTCGTAGAGATCGGATAAGGAAGTGGAACAGGAAACTTGAATAGTCATACCTACGTCAGTAATGCTTTACTCTATTCCAATGATCGCTGCACAACAAAGAGAGATTATTGAAAAGCAAAGAATGAGTGGGTGCACTGAATATGAGATGTATATTCTGTGTAATTAGTCCAGTTCCAGGAAGTTAGACATATTTCCTTCAGACTTTAACATAGTCAGCAGAAACTTAGCTGCATCAGAAAGATATAAAGATTCCCTATAATAATAAAAAAGTCAGCTGGTGTAATAATTATATTATTAAATGAAATAGAAGCTATATAAAACATAATCAATATTTTACCGGATGCTAGTTCTATCGGTTGACCTTTTATTTTACCGGAAGCTAGTTCCATTGGTTGATCTTTTATTTTACCGGAAGCTAGCTCTATCGGTTGACCTTTTATTTTACAGGAAGCTAGTTCTATCGGTTGACCTTTTATTTTACCGGAAGCTAGCTCTATCGGTTGGCCTTTTATTTTACCGGAAACTAGCTCTATCGGTTGACCTTTTACTTTACCGGAAGCTAGTTCTATCGGTTGACCTTTTATTTTACCGGAAGCTAGCTCTATCGGTTGACCCTTTATTTTAACAGAAGCTAGTTCTATCGATTGACCTCTTATTTTACCGGAAGCTAGTTCCATCGGTTGACCTTTTCTTTTGTTGTTGATACAATACGACGATTTATTACAATTAGTGTACTTTTTAATAAGTCTGGTTTTTCGTTTGTCAAAAAGACAACACACCATGATAACAATGCAATATTGTAGTAAATTAACCGATAAAAATAACATTCATATTTTTACCAACAAAATTACTTGTTTTGCTTTGACATCACAAAACTTAAAAATTGACCAGTCACAATTCACGAACTCTTGGTTCTTCTTATACGTTTAATCGTCATCTGTTGAAATAAAAGTAAACTGGAAAAGCTACGGTCTACACGTCAAAAACTGGCGTAGCATAAGAAACCAAAAAGGCTAAAATTTGTGATAAAAGTCATGCAAACTGCAAATGTTTTTACCACAGTCCTTTCAATTTGTCAATAAACGAAAAATACTTATTCTGGATTACATTTATATCGAACTATTTAACTAATAAATAATCAATAGCCGACTAATTTTGACCATCCTTCTTCGTAAGAGAAGGCCTTTGGATATTGTTAAGTCATTCTACTCGCTCATGAGAAATCATCGGTAGGGGGCGCATTAAAGATCTTGTCGATTTAAAATGTTCAAAAATATTTGTATTTCTATCTGCTCGTTCTAAAAAGAAAATGCTTTGATTCGAAATAACAGTTGAAACTTGTAAGCAACACTTATTTAAAACGAAATATGTGTTGGCATTTTATAGTGTTTTAAACCATAAATTTGTTTTGGATAAAAGATAGAGTTATCTTGTGATAAGATAAAAAGTACAATTCTTTGCGACACATCTGTTCTTATCTTTAATAACGGCTGAGACCAGTAATAAGCACATAATAAAGAAAAATAAGAGCTATATTTCAAGAGTGCAAGCTGTTCCATTTTGAAACTCAAGATATAACTAGACATATGTTATCTCTGTAGTGATTTATTTGACTCGAATAAGTGCACCAAATACGTATTTGCTTGTCAGAGAGTTTTCTCCTTCGTGCAGGTTTAATCCAGATTAGTAATTTCGTCAGGTGTTTTTGGGATAACGGCCGAAAAAGTCGCTAACATCATGGTTTTCCAACTAATGACCTAAAGTAGAGTGGCCGTAGAATCTTCTTGTAGTTTGCTTGCTACTCGTAATTGAGACTCTTTGAGACTCTTTATTATTAATTATTATTGTAAATATTTTTAAAAACTCTTATGGTAGAAGTTATTAGATAATTATTGAAATTTATATAAAATTGCGTGCAACGTTACACAAGGGTTGCCCCCCCCCAGTGGCACAGCGGTATGTCTGCGGACTTACAACGCTAGCATCTGGGTTTCGATACCCGTGGTGGGCAGAGCACAGATACCCCATTGTGTAGCCTTGTGCTTAATTACAAACAAACACAAGAGTTAGCTGTACATAGACACCTCTAATTTTCAACTGATAGACAAGAGAGAAGGCAACTAGTCAACAGCACCCACCTTCAAGTCTTGGGCTAATCGTTCCTTATCAGAAAATGGAATTTAACCTCCACTCTTGCGTTTTGGTGGCAACAGGAATTGAGTAACGAAAATAAAGGAGCAATGCACAGTATATATATAAGAATTTGTACTTTCACACGTGTTTCATAACGACAGGACAGCAGAATCAACTAAATGGTTTCATTTTCCATTCACATAAAGTATTACATAATCCTTATCACAGTTATCACTGAGTAAAAACGGGCGGGACAGTTCACGAGCTGACAAAAGAGGGCTTGTTGGACCAGAGGTACATTCTATGTATGTTACAGATACAGAAACATGAAAGCTGTGAAAAGTTTTCTCGAAGTTTTAACCCTGTTTTATGCAATCCAAGTTTCTCTTGCTGAATTTGTTTTGAGGGATGAAATCGTAATAAATGGTGAGTCTTATAACTTGTCGTAACCTTTGTTTTCAGTTCAGCAAGAACGCGGGATAAAATGTGTGAGACCTTGGAGGGTGGAAAGACAGTACTTTTTAAGAGGTGCATTGGATTATTTACGTCATAATTTACTATTTTAGCTAACTAGGTACAAGGAATATCATGGTTATAAAGACGTAAAACTGTCTTAATATATTCTGTAGGAGTCGTTAGTTCGAAAAGACGTAAAACTGTTTTAATATATATATTCTGTAGGAGTCACTAGCTCAAAGAGGTGTAAAACTGTCTTAATATATATATTCTGTAGGAGTCACTAGCTCAAAGAGGTGTAAAACTGTCTTAATATATATATATTCTGTAGGAGTCACTATCTCAGAAATATGTAAAACTATCTTAATATATATATATTCTGTATGAGTCACTAGCTCACAAATATGTAAAACTATCTTAATATATATATATATTCTGTATGAGTCACTGACTTAAAGAGATGTAAAACTGTTTTAATATATATATATATTCTGTATGAGTCACTAGCTCAGAAATATGTAAAACTATCTTAATATATATATTCTGTAGGAGTCACTAGCTCGAAGAAGTGTAAAACTGTCTTAATATATATATATTCTGTAGGAGTCACTATCTCAGAAATATGTAAAACTATCTTAATATATATATTTATATATTCTGTAGGAGTCACTATCTCAGAAATATGTAAAACT
>NW_013669782.1:53210-56672 GCF_000517525.1 Limulus polyphemus
CAAAACGTGTCATCTATAACAATATCCCGGGTTATCATACAAAACGTGTCATCTATAACAATATCCCGGGTTATCATACAAAACGTGTCATCTATAACAATATCCTGGGTTATCGTACAAAACGTGTCATCTATAACAATATCATGGGTTATCGTACTAAACGTGTCATCTATAACAATATCACTTAGATGGGTTATCGTACTAAACGTGCCATCATAACAATATCTGGGGTTATTGTACTAAACGTGTCATCTATAACAATATCACTTAGATGGGTTATCGTACTAAATGTGCCATCATAACAATATCTTGGGTTATCGTACTAAACGTGTCATCTATAACAATATCCCGGGTTATCGTACAAAACGTGTCATCTATAACAATATCTTGGGTTATCGTACAAAATGTTTCATCTATAACAATATCTTGGGTTATCATACTAAACGTGTCATCTATAACAATATCCTGGGTTATCGTACTAAACGTGTCATCTATAACAATATCCCGGGTTATCGTACAAAATGTTTCATCTATAACAATATCTTGGGTTATCGTACAAAATGTTTCATCTATAACAATATCTTGGGTTATCATACTAAACGTGTCATCTATAACAATATCCTGGGTTATCGTACTAAACGTGTCATCTATAACAATATCCTGGGTTATCGTACTAAACGTGTCATCTATAACAATATCCTGGGATATCGTACTAAACGTGTCATCTATAACAATATCCTGGGATATCGTACTAAACGTGTCATCTATAACAATATGTTAAATAAATTGATCTACTAAAAAGTGATGATTTGCCAAACTGTTTATGAAGTCCTATTACACAATCGAATGAATAAAATGTTAATGAAGCATTAAATGTTGTGTTTGAGTCCTGACCTCGTGAAGTAATCATTATCGCATTTGTCAGTGAAAATAGAAACCACAAAAGAGGGAGGAAGAAGTCTAGATAGCACTTGACCCTCCCACGACCCGAAGAGGTCTAGATAGCACCTGACTCTCCCACGACCCAGACAGACAGTAATAATACTGTTTTTATGGTAAAAGCTACTTTTCTGTCCGGAGTTTGGACTACTGACCAGAGTGAAGACAGCCTATCCACGCTAAAGGATTGGCCGCCAATCCATAAAGCTTAAAATGTGTCTAACAGATTCGAATCTGGCTTAACTATTTTGAAATCCAGAGCCTTACCACAGGGCCATCATACTAATATAAATCACTATCATGTATGAAAAAATACTGTCCATCGTTTAAAAGGCTTCAGGAGTGGCCTAGTTGTTAGCACTCCGGCTGCGTATCGAGGAGTCCATGGTTTGAGACGTGATGCTGTTGAACACGCTGGGTAGTCTCAGCTCTGGACAAATTACAAATGTGCTAATCAATCGTAATATTGCGTTCAAAGAACCAGACTAAGACCTTGTGGCGGTTGGTGTTTCTGATTGGCTGCCTTTCTTCTCGTCTTAGAAATTAGGAGTGGTTATATCTGAATATAGGGCTCTCAGTGACAGAACTGACTAGTACTAGTTTTGCCCTTTCGCCGTTCCATTACTTCTCTTTGGTGCAGTTACCCATTATTCAATTTTCACCTACCATAAACTTGGAAGACTTTCACCTTCAGTTTCCCGTCTGACGAAGTTTCTGTATGGGTTGCAACAATTTATTCATCTCGACGTTTCGGGTAACTTCAGTTTCCCATCTTCAGTTTAGTTACCCGAAACGTCGAGATAAATAAACTGTTGCAACCCATAAAGAAACTTCGTCAGACGGGAAACTGAAGTTACCCGAAACGTCGAGATGAATCAATTGTTGCCACAAGTAAAAAAAAATTCCTCAAACAAGAAACGGAAGTTACCGGAAACGCTAAGATGAATCAACTGTTTCCACGTGTAAAGAAACTTCGTCAGACAAGAAACGGAAGTTACCGGAAACGCTAAGATGAATCAACTGTTTCCACGTGTAAAGAAACTTCGTCAGACGGGAAACTGAAGTTACCGGAAACGCTAAGATGAATCAACTGTTGCCACGTGTAAAGAAACTTCGTCAAACAAGAAACGGAAGTTACCGGAAACGCTAAGATGAATCAACTGTCGCAACCCACATAGGAACGAGTGAGTATTTTTGTTTGGTTATGCTATTCAGTCACGAGGGGAGAGGGGGAGTGGATTGAATAATTGGGAAAAATAAATTCGTCCTCCTAAATAAACAAATTATCCCCAGTGACTTACACCCTCTTTCGATCTCTCTCTCCACAACTACTATTTTTGAATTGGTGAGAACAATGCCACGTGAGGGACAGTTTGTTTGGGTGTGTTAAGCCCCCCCCCCCGCCCCCTGGCTACCAGTAAAAAAATTCTCAGAGCTCACAGAAGCTCAGAGCCTTAAAAGTTTTCTAAACTCTAACCTAAACTAATTTTTAAAATGTTCTATGATATTAAACCGTATTTACACGATATGTATTTGCGATAATGTACAGCAATTATATTTTCAACAAAATACTGAAGGTAGGGGATCCACCCAGGTATCACAGCAAAGTTATTTACTTTCTGGAACGAATTCGTCACCTGCAGCTGGTATGTTGTCTACGCTGTTCACATGATTACTGGATAGGGTTGGCAATGGCAACGGTGATAAGCTGGTTGCTATGCACGATCATATCAACGTCTCGGATTGGATTACACGAACCATTGTCTGTAGGATTGTACACATGCCAGAACTACTTTCGTGGTTTGTTTTAAACAACTTATATTTTGCGTAGGAATATTTACGCTGGAACTTCTTTAACGGTTTGATTGAACAATCCCTCTGCGTAAGAATATATATAAACCGGAACTTGGTTAAATATGACGTAATTATAGGTTTGACTTATTTAATCTAAGTTCACTTTATCATACTTTGAAACTCAGATAAAACGTTCACCTACTTTATAATTTACGAAGAGTTTCGTTCTGATTTGGCAAATAAAACTGGTTGTAAGCAGATTTCCTGCTCATTTAGGCTTAATTGAGAATATGATAAGAAACTGGGAATAGTAAAAAAAAAAAAAAAATAATAATTCAAAACGAAAATATAGAACATACTGTAAACAAGTAACTTTATAACGTTTACACCAGGATTATTGTTTTCTTAGTGCAATAGTTTATCTGCTCTCTGTCCATCGCGGGAAATCGAATGCCAGATTTAAGCGTTGTAAGTCCGTATCACATTTATCACATATCCACTAGGGGGCTTATTTTAGACACAACATTTTTTTTTATTAATTCGTAAACTAAATCAACCTGCATAATTTCAGGCTTCTTTACCCCTAATCTCACGAAACCAATAACACTTTTGTTTACGTTTTTTTTTTTTTTTTTTGGCTGTTTCGGGTAGTTCAGTATAACTTTAGCAGATTGTACTCTGACGTCACAAATGACACTATTCCCAATGACGTCACAAATGACACTATTC
>NW_013669782.1:57560-58161 GCF_000517525.1 Limulus polyphemus
CTGTTTCGAGTAGTTCAGTATAACTTTAGCAGATTGTACTCTGACGTCACAAATGACACTATTCCCAATGACGTCACAAATGACACTATTGTTGATTTAAACTGTGAGTCATTCAGATGTGTCACCATGAGTCTTAAGAGAGCCTAGTGATTATGTTTCGCACTCGCAATTTTAGGATGGCGGGTTCGAATTCCATCATCGAACATGCTCGCGCGCCATTTCAGCCGTGGAAACGTCATAATGTGACGTTTATAGTCCACTATTCGATTGTAGTAGCTCAAGAGATAAAAACTAAAACTTTTTTTTGTAAAAATCAGAACGATTATATTTCATACACAATTGAATTAAAATGAGATTGTTTCCTGTCTCCAAATTACTAAAATAATAATTCACTGTACAAGGTTAAAAAAAATGGTAAAAAACCCGATGTTTTTTAAAAAAAACTTTTTAGTTTTTAAGATTGAACATTACACACGTGCCAAAAAAAAAAACTTAAAAAAAAACAAGAAAACTCAAGAGTTGTTGATGGGTGTCGTTCATTTGCGTTCAAACAATGCTCGTGCTCACAAAATGCACGTGACACGCGGGTACTTGACGTTTT
>NW_013669782.1:59038-61933 GCF_000517525.1 Limulus polyphemus
TTTGTTATTAAATAAACACGTAAACGTCTTCCAGACATTTGTTATTAAACAATCACGTAAACGTCTTCCAGACATTTGTTATTAAACAAACACGTAACGTATAGTTCGTATCAGGAAGGAATCGATCATATAATAAACCCTACCGTTATATCATCAGCCATCATACAGTAAACCATTGTTACATCATCAGCCATCATACAGTAAACCCTACCGTTATATCATCAGCCATCATACAGTAACCCTACCGTTACATCATCAGTCATCATACAGTAACACTATCGCTACATCATCAGCCATCATACAGTAAACCCTACCGTTATATCATCAGCCATCATACAGTAACCCTACTGTTATATCATCAGCCATCATACAGTCCCCCTATTGTTATATCATCAGCCATCATACAGTAAACCATTGTTACATCATCAGTCATCATACAGTAACACTATCGCTACGTCATCAGCCATCATACAGTAAACCCTATCAATTTCTTGTTTTATATCCTCTTTTTTTTCTTTTTGATTCAAAATCGTCTAAAACAATCTGTATAGATACATACTGCGAAATCACTGAAGTTAAACAATGATCTAATGATATTCTTGTTATTTTAGTAACAACAACAATTAAAATTTTTCGGCTGTTACTAATTCCAAAACAATAATAATATCCAAGCTGTTTACTGTTTTTTTATTTTTAATTCTTACAATAATATTTCAATCCGCTCTTTTTTTCCGTTGAAAATTGTTAAAATGACTTAATATGAAAACTGTTGTTGTTGACTGTTCAAATCTCATTCTCCGTTATAGCATTCTTTCAATGATGCGACTTTCACAATATTTTTCGTGTTTTTTTTTATCGAAAATAACCTGTTCTATTATTATGTTTATAGAACCTATTAATGAACGACCAGTGCTATTCATTAATTCATTGTTTCTTGTTAATGTCACACGTTTATACGTCTTAAATAAATCCATTTCATGTACTAATAGAATGCATGTCTTCATTGCAGGTCTTTCATCTCTCGTAGAAGCTAACTGCAGCGGTCCAGACGCAATGGGCTTCAAGGAATTTGAAATAGAAAAAGTAAACAATTTTGAAACCTTTCAGAAACAGAATTAAGAAACCTTAAGTTCTGTTAGCTGTTGTAGTGTCTTACAACTCTTAATGTGAAAGCATTTTCTATCTGTTCTTAATCTATCAATAATAAACGGTTTTACAAGAATTAAATATTTTAAAATATTAAGCACAGTTAATTTTATTTATCCACGAAAAAAAAAACCTCTTCTGTAAATATTTTCAGAACATTTGAATTTAAACTCAGGCGAGAAGATTGAAACGTATTTTAAAGATGTTGGATTTTAGAATTACATTTTCTTAACAAACAGAATGTAAGGCTTATAAAGAATATAAACCTGTGCTCTGCAGTAAAAGCTGAAGTATCTTATTACGAAAGGTAGGGCCTGGCGTGGCCTAGTAATTAACGTACCAGACTATGTATCTGAGGGTCCATGGTTCGCTTCCCATTTCCTCACTTTAAGACCCTTGGTGCGTTTAAATTAGAGTAGTCCAAGAGTTGGCGGTGGGTACTATTTACTAACTGCTTCCCCTCTAGGGAATATCCGAAACAAAGGATATAACGTAATATATATATCTAAATATTGATTTTGATATTTATTGTTTAATAACCTGTAGGTTTTTCGATTTGATTTCTCGTAAAGAGTAGGTTTTTATTTTGGTTTCCAGTAAAGAGTAAACCTACTCTTTACTGGAAACCAAAATAAAAACCTACTCTTTACGAGAAACCTAAGTATAAACCTAGAATTTTGTTGTAGCGTGTTTCTATTGGTTGTGTAAGTTTAAGGCTCTTCTAAAGGTTTAATCCAGCTGTGTTTCATAAATACTCTGTTCTAGAAATCTAAACCTAAACCTACTCTTTACTAGAAACCTGAGTATAAACCTACTCTTTACTGGAAACCAAAATCAAAACCTACTCTTTACTAGAAACCTAAGTATAAACCTACTCTTTACTGGAAACCAAAATAAAAACCTACTCTTTACGAGAAACCTAAGTATAAACGTACTCTTTACTGGAAACCAAAATAAAAACCTACTCGGCTACTGATTGGAGGCTTAAAACATTGTTGAAGCTATTGTTATAATTACAACTTCCAGTATAGCTTTATCGTATAAAATGGTTACTTGTTTTGTTTCACCAAATAGTTCCTAGGGGATTGGTATGAAATTTTCAAGACCGATTCTGGATTCGCCAATTTGAAGTCTGGATTGTGGCGACTAGAAATGACAGAAGATCAAAAGCTGATGTTTACCTACTCAGCAGAAGCGGAGTAAGCCTTTGTATCAATAAGCAATTGAATTCTTAACCTACTTTTAATCTAGTGTTAGCTAGTTTTATCAGTTTGTCTGTGTTTGGTTGAGATTTCTGGCTCCTTTAGTGTTTGGTTAACCGCCTGTCTGGTAACAGACCGTTGGTTGTCCTTTATTTATTAGATATAAAGCCAGACAGTTGTTCTCTCATCAATGAAATAAACTGTTACTGCTTACAAAAAGTTATTTATGAGATTAAATTGCAAGCTAACTTTATTCTTTAAATAGCTAAATTATAAGCTAGACAACTGTTTATTATTTAACCAACTTCCCAGTTTAACAATTGTTTACTGTTTAACTAAATTCTCAGTTTAATGACTGTTTATTATTTAACTAACTTCCCAGTTTAACAATTGTTTATTGTTTAACTAAATTCTCAGTTTAACAACTGTTTATTTTTATTAAATTACAAATGTGACAGCTGTTTACTGTTTAAATCAAACTGTAACGCAGACGAGTGTGTGTTTTGTTTTAATTAGATTGTAGGCTTCAAATTCTAAGCTACAAATT